>NW_027189478.1:0-57500 GCF_040958095.1 Procambarus clarkii
CCCTCTTTCTACTCCCCCTCTTCCTACTGCTGTCCTTGACTGCTCCTCTCCGTTGTCTCCTCCTCTTCCTCCTCCTCCTCCGGACCCCGCCCGCCCACCTCTGATCTGTTCTCCCGTTTCCTTCCCTCCGTCTTTGCTCAGTTTACCCATGCCCCCTAACCCTGACTTTGCTGACCCTGATCCCGACCCTGATATTCTTTAACGTGCTCTGTTGCTCTTTCGCCTTTGTTTCTTCCTTGTTCTCTGTTTTTGTCCTTTCTCTTCCCGTCGTTGTCCATTCTTCAATGGAACGTTCGAGGTTATTACGCCAATTTCCTCGAACTCCAACTTCTGATTTCGCGGTTTTCGCCCCTTTGTGTCTGTCTCCAGGAGCCAATGCTTGGTGCTCGTCCTGGTCGTTTTCGTGGCTATTCCTTTCTCTCCCCCCCCCCAGCCATTGCTGGGGCTTCTAATTCTTCTGCTCTCTTGATTCGTGCAGATGTTCCCTTTGTTCCTTTACTTTTTCCTTCGCCTCTCCATTGTTCTGCTGCTCGTATCTTTGTGGGGAAATGGTACACAGTTTGTTCCATTTATCTCCCCCCGAGTGTCCCGCTCTCTCTTCCTGATTTGAAACACCTCCTAGACTCCTTGCCGGAGCCTGTGCTCCTGCTGGGTGACTTCAATTCTCGTCATTCTCTTTGGGGTGACGTTCTGACGAATACCCGGGGTCGCCTCCTTGAGCCGTTTCTCCTATCTTCTTCCCTGTCTCTTCTGAATTCTGGTGAGCCCACTCATTTGGACTCTCGGACTCGCGCCCTTTCTTGTCTTGATCTTTCTCTCTGCTCTTCTTCTCTTTACTTGGATTTCACGTGGCAGGTTCTTGATGACCTCCATGGAAGTGATCATTTCCCCATCCTTGTTTCCTTTTTCTCTTTTCGCCCTTCCCTCTCTTTCCCTAGGTGGCAGTTTGCTAAGGCAGACTGGACCCTATTTACCCTCAGTGCTGCTCTCTCTGACCTCTCCCTTCTGCCTCTCTCTCGCGCTCTCCTCCTTTTTCATGACACTGTCTTCAACGCTGCCCTCCGCTCTATTCCTCGCTCTTCCTCTCGGGGTCCACGGAAGTGCGTTCCCTGGTGGAATGCGGACTGTGCTCGGGCTGTCCGCTGTAAGCGTGCAGCCTGGAAGAGGCACCGCCGTAGGCAGACGACCGATTCTTTTCTTTTCTTTCGGAAAGCGAGTGCGGTGGCCCGTAGGGCCATCCGTACGGCTAAACGTGAATGTTGGGCATCTTATGTCTCAACAATTACGTCCGAAACCCCTCTGGCCCAGATCTGGAAGCGTATCCGCAAGATAGCGGGTAAGTTCGTTCCCGATGTTTCACCGGTCCATCACCTCCATGATACTCTTGTGGCGGACCCGTTGCAGGTCGCTTCCGAACTGGGTTCCCACTTTTCTTCTGTTAGCTCTGGTCTTCATCTTCCCCAATCTTTCCTTCTTCGTAAACCTATCCTTGAGTCTCGTCCTTTAGATTTCTGCACTCATCTTCAGCTTCCCTATAATGATCCCTTCTCTCTCTCTGAACTTCGTTCTGCTCTGGCCCTCTGCGGTTCTACGGCGGCGGGCTCCGATGGTATTCATTATGAGATGCTTCGCCATCTCCCTCCGAGCACGTCTCAGTATTTACTGAGTCTGTATAATCGGATCTGGGAGTCGTCGTCAGTCCCTGAGGACTGGCTCGATGCCGTTGTCCTCCCTGTTCGCAAACCGGGGTCTCTGGGTACTTCCCCTAAGGACTTTCGCCCTATTGCTCTCACAAGTTGTGTCTGCAAACTTTTTGAACGTATGGTTAACGTTCGTCTGATGTGGTTCCTGGAACACCATCACCTCCTCTCCCCTTCTCAATTTGGTTTCCGCAAGTGCCGCAGCACGACAGATGTCCTGGTGAATTTGGAGGTCTATATTCGTACTGCTTTTGCTGCGAAGACCTCCGTTGTTGCCGTCCTTTTTGACCTGGAAAAGGCTTACGACACCACTTGGCGTTATCATATCCTATCTCAACTTCATTCTTTTGGCCTTCGTGGTCATCTCCCTCTCTTTCTCCGCAGCTTCCTCTCTCGTCGTTCCTTTCGGGTGCGCCTTGGTACCGCTCTCTCTCCCTCTTTTCAGCAATATGAAGGTGTGCCCCAAGGTAGTGTTCTGAGCACTACTCTTTTTCTGGTTGCCCTCAATGGTCTTCTTTCCTCTCTTCCTTCTGGTGTCTTCTCCGCTCTCTATGTCGATGATCTTACCCTATGCTGTCAGGGTGATGATTCGCCTCTCCTTCAACGCCGGCTTCAACTTGCAATTGATGCCGTGTCGTCTTGGGCCACTGATCATGGCTTCAAGTTCTCTACTTCTAAGACTTGTGCCATGACATTTACGCGGAAACGGGTTGTTCTTCGTCCCTCTTTGTCACTTTATGGTCATCCCCTTGAATACAAAGATTCCGCGAAGCTTTTGGGGTTATTCCTTGACACTCGTTTGTCTTGGTCTCCCCATATCTCTTACCTCCGTGTTGAGTGCTCTAAGGCCCTTACCCTCCTTCGGGTCTTGTCCCATACTTCTTGGGGGGCAGATAGGCGCACTCTCCTTGCTTTACATTCTTCTCTCGTCCTGTCTAAGCTCGATTATGGTTGCCCTGCTTACTCGTCTGCTTCTCCTTCTACTCTTCGCCGTCTTGATGCTTTGCACCATACTGGGTTGCGCCTCAGTTCTGGTGCCTTTCGTTCGACTCCCGTCCTTAGCTTGTATGTTGACACTGGCTTCCTGTCTCTCCAGGACCGCCGTGATCGCTACTGTCTTCGCTATCTTGCGCGGTCCTTGCAACATCCTTCCTCTCGCCTCTGTCGTGCTTTAACTTTTACCCCTCCTGCGGTTCCTGTTCCTCTTCACCACCTCCCTCTTTCTGTCCGGTTATCTCGCCTGCAGGATTCTCTTTCCGTTCGTATTTCTGATGTTTCTCCTCGTGTTGTTCCTTCTTTGCCCCCGTGGAGGGTCCCTCTTCCGCGGTTTTGTACTTCCTTGACCCGTATCACTAAAGCTTTTACCCCTCCTACGGTTCTAAAACGCCTTTTCCTCGAGCACTTTTCTTCTCACTCCCGCTCCGTTTCTGTCTTCACCGATGGGTCTAAGTCAGCGGACGGTGTTGGCTACTCTGTTGTTTTTCCTGATCGCACTTATATGTGTCGCTTGCCTCCGGAGACTAGCATCTTTACAGCGGAACTTTATGCTATTCTCTATGCTCTTCGTCTCCTACTTTCTCGTTGTCAGTCTTCCTTTGTAGTTGTTGTTGACTCTCGTAGTGCCCTCATGGCTCTCGGGTCCTTTAATCCAGTTCATCCAGTGGTTGTCGAGATCCAGCATTGGCTGTTTCTCGTTCATAGTAAATTTAAGTCGGTTGAGTTTTGTTGGGTTCCCAGCCATATTGGTGTGTCTTTAAATGAGCGTGCGGATGCTGCCGCCAAGGAAGCTGTCCGCTCTTGTCCCATCTCTCGTAAGGGCATTCCGTATTCCGACTTTTACCCGGTTATCCATTCCTCAGTCCTTACCCGTTGGCAGGCTTCTTGGTTGTCTGTTACTGGTAACAAGCTACGTACTCTTAAATGTTGTGTTTCCTCGTGGCAGTCCTCCTTCCACCGTAACCGGCGGTGGGAAACAGCTCTGGCGAGGTTGCGTATTGGCCATACTCGCTTAACCCATGGTCACTTGATGGAGCGCCGCTCTGCTCCTTATTGTCCTAGTTGCATTGTCCCTCTTACGGTCGTGCATGTCCTTCTTGAATGTCCTGACTTCCAGGACGAGCGTGTGTCTTGCTTTCCGACCGCCCCTCGCGGTCACCTGTCCCTCGATAGAATTCTTGGTGACTCGGATACTTTTGATATCGTTCGCCTTATGCGTTTTTGTTCTCGTATTGGCATCCTTGGTGATATTTAGCGCCCTCTGATTATTTTGCGTATTTGATGGTGCTACATAGCCTTCCCGGTTTGGTGCCTTCTTTTGATAATTACTTACTTACTTTATCATTTCATAAGAAAAAAATTATAGTAAAGATATTAATTCAGGAAAACTTGGCTTATTAGGCAAATCGGGCCTTGAATAGTAGGCTGAGAAGTGAGTTCTGGCTACTAGGTACGACATATATATATATATACATATATATATATATATATATATATATATATATACATATATATATACATATATATATATATATATATATACATATATATATATATACATATATATATATATATATACATATATATATATATATACATATATATATATATATATATATATATATATACATATATATATACATATATATATATATATATATATACATATATATATATATACATATATATATATATATATACATATATATATATATATACATATATATATATATATATATATATACATATATATATATATATATACATATATATATATATATATATATATATATACATATATATATATATATATATATACATATATATATATATATACATATATATACATATATATATATATATATATACATATATATACATATATATATATATATATATATACATATATATATATATACATATATATATATATACATATATATATATACATATATATATATATATACATATATATATATACATATATACATATATATATATATATATATATATATATATATATATATATATACATATATATATATATATATATATATATATAAATATATATATATATATATACATATATATATATACATATATATATATACATATATATATATATATATATATATACATATATATATATATATACATATATATATATATATATATATATATACATATATATATATATATACATATATATATATATATATATATATATATATATATATATATATATATATATATATATATATATATATATATATATTTTTTTTTTTGTTATCTTCTTCTTTCTTCTTCTTTCTTCTTCTTTCATCTTTAACATAATATAAAAAAAATACAAATGTCTTCATCACACATATGGACTTTTTTTTGTTGCTGAGTGACTTCAAATATTCAGCCTGGTTGATTATCTGACTGAATTCTTCACCACATATATTTATGAACAGTCAGTAGGTGTACGCAAACCAAAGTAATGGTTGAATCTGGATATAGTTTTTTTTTGGTTCCCTCTGTAGTTCAATTTTCTCACACACCTCCCTTATATGTTTAAATGATTTTCACTGATATGGGTTCCTTAATAGGCGTTGGTGGTGATTGATTAAGAGAAAGTGGGGTTCTATGTGGCAACTACTTCATCTTGTAGTGTCAGTCTTGGGGATAAAACGAAGGTGGGGGGGAGAGGGGTTTATGATGGTGATAGTAGTGACGGCAGAGGCACTGAAGTTGAGGCAGCAGCCACTTCAAATTTTTTTATCTTCGTCTGGAAACAAAAATGATGATAGTAGGGGTGACGGGATTCACTTAGTTTACGCAGATGTTCCAGTGGACCACCACTGTTAAATAGTAGATATATTATAAATATGCTAACCTTTAAATTCACTTTTTTTTGCCTAACTTCTTCCTCTCTCTCTCTCTCTCTCTCTCTCTCTCTCTCTCTCTCTCTCTTTCTCTCCGAATTTCATTAACTTTCTGCAGCCCACAAGTTAAGGGAAAGGGGGAGTTGATGATGAAGGTAGTGGTGGTTGTTCTTCTTCAACGATCCTGGAGAAGAAATTGCAGGTGCTGCCTCCATACCGGACAAGTCCAACTGACACTGATATGTATCAGTTGCCAGCACCCTATGTCATCACCTTCCTTCCCCCCCCCCCCCATCTCAACATAAACAATGGGTCAAGTCATTTTTAATCGACCAATTACTGACCGACCCACTTTCTTTGCTAAAACGGCAGTTGATCAGCAAACATTTTTACCTCATTTTTTTTTCACATGATTCATGCTATTATTGACTAATTGAAGAATATCATTGTATACTAATTTATATTATTAATATGTGTATATTAATTTTATTTAACAGTTCTAAAGTTATATGAATAGAAATATAAATTTAGTAACCACACTCCTACTAACATTCGGAATATTCAGTTGCACAAAGCTTTTAAAACCATGGTATCCATATTTCCCTTGAAATCTTTTACATCTTCGATTACATCATATTCCCAAATAATGAAATATATCATCAAATATGGTTCATATGGTACAGATATTATTTTAGAACCATTTATAAATCAAATAGAATTTAAACCCCAAATTGTAAATGTTTATGCTATAAAAATATGGATGGGATCTACACAAGAAGGATATCCTGCGGCATCCCAATTACAATTTATACTGCGAGTCGCAAATGAGGAGGATGGAAAATTTTATTGTTCCTATAGGTTTTTGGAAATCTTCTCTAACATTGACCAAAGAAGCATCATGTTCTGTGAACATAATTTCAAGTATCCCCATGATCCGGAAATAGTGCCTATCGCGGGATATAGGTCCTACGCCAAAGATCCTTCCATATTTCTGATGATGATACAAGCTTCCAATCAGGAACGAGAAGCTCTGAGAGAGATGATGATAGCAGATGGAATATCGATTCCATCGTCATTTTGTAAAGTTGATCAGGCTGCGCTCAAAAGGCTTATGTCCTTCAAACAATATTTCAATCGGCATTATTATTTTAGGTATATGATGTTTAAAAATATACGTTGGGAATTAACCCGAGATGTGAGAGATTACGAAGCATGGTTGAAAAATAAAAAATGGCTTAACTACGTTTATCGCAGGATGAAACAACATAGACCGTATTGTTTACATGATGGATCTTTTTATAACGAGCCTCGTCAAGATATAATTTATAGGGACCCCAACTATGAAATTAGATCTCATTTGGGGGTACCCAAATATTGTAATGACTGGCGGGATAGAGATTCTATTTTTCGGGTATTCAGTGATGGTGATAAAAAGTGTGATGATATATGTTGTATTAGACTAGGAAACCTTGACCGAATTTATCATTTAAATTCGGCGAAGAGCGAATTAATTGCTCGAATAGTGGCGAAAGAATACGGATCATTTTATGTAGAAAAGGTAAAAGGCGTACTTTTCATAACCCGAAATCCCCATCTCTTTATGGACCTCATTCAAACGGGAGAAAAGGAAGAAATCTGTCGTTTTATTATAGAAGACGAAGGTTTATCATCATCATCATCATCATCATCATCATCATCACCACCACCTCCATGTAAAAACACCTACAAGCCAAATAGTTTGCAGGCAATGTGCGTCAATCAATTTGTGAATTCCTTTTTGGATATTAATAGAATGGGATATTGGAACGTGGCCTGTTTACGTAGAGCAATATACACCAACCCTAATATTCCTCATTTTTTTAAATGCCAAATAATCAACGAAGTTCAACGGAATCTAATGATTAGATCTTGGGAAAGAGCAGTAGCAGATGAAACAACTACTGAATTTCCGGTAGAAATTAATAATGGAGACAAATATTATCATGTATATGGTAGTATAATATATGGTTGGTAGTATAACACTGTAATTCAATCAAAACAATTTTTCAAAGAAAAACACCTGGCCTATTTGACGAATCTGGCCTTACAATATACAACTTCCACATATGAATTTAATCAGTTCCTAGAGACATGTTGTAGTAGTGCAGCCAAAGGAGAAGAAGAAGAAGAAGAAGAAGAAGAAACACAATTAGATAATCCCAATCCGTGTATATTAATTTATTTAACAGTTCTAAAGTTATATGAATAGAAATATAAATTTAGTAACCACACTCCTACTAACATTCGGAATATTCAGTTGCACAAAGCTTTTAAAACCATGGTATCCATATTTCCCTTGAAATCTTTTACATCTTCGATTACATCATATTCCCAAATAATTAAATATATCATCAAATATGGTTCATATGGTATAGATATTATTTTAGAACCATTTATAAATCAAATACCATTAAAACCCCAAATTGTAAATGTTTATGCTATAAAAATATGGATGGGATCTACTCAAGAAGGATATCCTGCGGCATCCCAATTACAATTTATACTGCGAGTCGCAAATAAGGAGGATGGAAAATTTTATTATTCCTATAGGTTTTTGGAAATCTTCTCTAACATTGACCAAAGAAGCATCATGTTCTGTGAACATAATTTCAAGTATCCCCATGATCCGGATTACTTAATAGTGCCTATCGCGGGATATAGGTCCTACGCCAAAGATCCTTCCATATTTCTAATGATGATACAAGCTTCCAAGCAGGAACGAGAAGCTCTGAGAGAGATGATGATAGCAGATGGAATATCGATTCCATCTTAATTTTGTAAAGTTGATCAGGCTGCGGTGAAAAGGCTTATGTCCCTCAAACAATATTTGAATCGACATTATTATTTTAGGTACATGATGTTTAAAAATATACGTTGGGAATTAACCCGAGATTTGAGAGCTTACGAAGCATGGTTGAAAAATAAAAAATGGCTTAACTACGTTTATCACAGGATGAAACAACATAGACCCTATTGTTTACATGATGGATCTTTTTATAACGAGCCTCGTCAAGATATAATTTATAGGAACCCCAACTATGAAATTAGATCTCATTTGGGGGTACCCAAATATTGTAATGACTGGCGGGATAGAGATTCTATTTTTCGGGTTTTCAGTGATGGTGATAAAAAGTGTGATGATATATGTTGTATTAGGCTAGGAAACCTTGACCGAATTTATCATTTAAATTCTGCGAAGAGAGAATTAATTGCTCGAATAGTGGCGAAAGACTATGGATCCTTTTATGTAGAAAGGGTAAAAGGCGTACTTTTCATAACCCGAAATCCCCATCTCTTTATGGACCTCATTCAAACGGGAGAAAAGGAAGAAATCTGTCGTTTTATTATAGAAGACGAAGGTTTATCATCATCATCATCATCATCACCACCACCTCCATGTAAAAACACCTACAAGCCAAATAGTTTGCAGGCAATGTGCGTCAATCAATTTGTGAATTCCTTTTTTGATATTAATAGAATGGGATATTGGAACGTGGCCTGCTTACGTAGAGCAATATACACCAACCCTAATATTCCTCATTTTTTTAAACGCCAAATAATCAACGAAGTTCAACGGAATCTAATGATTAGATCTTGGGAAAGAGCAGTAGCAGATGAAACAACTACTGAATTTCCGGTAGAAATTAATGAGGGATACGATAGATACAAGTTTTCAGCACCTATTTTCGCTAATTAGAAATTAAATTTTGGCCAGAAGTATATAAGTAATAAAAATTTCGAATTTCACTTAACTATTCCATTCATTTACCAAAAACGAATACATAATGACGTCATCAGTAAATGAAATGATCAACTTTATTTTATTCTTTAGAAAAAAGTATGATAATACAAAACTTAGAAAGATTTTAGTAACCTTTTATTCAACTGATGAACTCATAGCAACCAAAAAAATAGTGGCATCATGTAATAATGGTGATAAGTGGCCATATGGATTAGACGAATTTAATTATCCAGATAGGATGGATTACATGGATCAATACACAATGAACCACGAATTCGTTACAGATATTTTTATAGGTCTTAATTACCTGGAAACCAAAGGTAGATTACCGAAACCTTCAATAGATTTTGCTAAATATCCCAAATATGAATTAACCACCCTTATAACTGGTATTGAGTTGCTAACTAAATTATCGAGGCTTCAAGATAGTGTGGATCATTTACAAAATGTTGCCTTGCGACTAACGGAAGAAGTACGTAAAACTCTGAAATACAGAAAATGATAACTGAACTGGTGAAATCTATCATCGGCCAGAATCCAGTCAGTCACTTAAGTTCCCTATCTAATGTAAAGAATGATATGTGAATTAATTGATTGGGCATTATTACATTATTAAGATTCATCAATAGTTTTTATTTATACTTTTAGCATTTGCTTCCAACTTTAGATTTATTTATTAGAATAATAATAAACATATATATTTTAAAACATAATCAATTCAGTAAAATAAAAGTCCAATAGTTGGTTCTTCTGCCACTGCTCTTTCCCACGATCTAATCATTAGATTCCGTTGAACTTCGTTGATTAATTGGCGTTTTAAAAAAGAAGGAATATTACGGTTGGTGTTGATTGCTGTACGTAAGCAGGCCACGGTCCAATTATTAATATCCAAAAAGGAATTCACAAACTGATTGACGCACATTGCCTGCAAACTATTTGGAGGTGGTGGTGATGATGATGATGATAAACCTTCGTCTTCTATAATAAAACGACAGATTTCTTCCTTTTCTCCCGTTTGAATGATGTCCATAAAGAGATGGGGATTTCGGGTTATGAAAAGTACGTGGTATACCATTTCTACATAAAATGATCCGTATTCTTTCACCACTATTCGAGCAATTAATTCGCTCTTCGCCGAATTTAAATGATAAATTCGGTCAAGATTTCGTAGCCTAATACAACATATATCATCACACTTTTCATCACCATCACTGAAAACCCGAAATGTATAATTTTTAGACCATTTATCACAATATTTGGGTAAAAAAAAAAAAGAATTACATTGACGTTCATAGTTGGGGTCCCTATAAATTATATCTTCACGAGGGTCGTTACAACCAAATTTTTTATGTAAACAATAGGGTCTATGTTGTTTCATCCTGTCATCGGTAAGCCATTTTGTATTTTTCAACCATGCTTCGTAAGCTCTCAAATCTCGGGTTAATTCCCAACGTATATTTTTAAACATCATGTGCCTGAAATAATAATGCCGATTCAAATATTGTTTGAGGGACATAAGCCTTTTGACCGCAGCCTGATCAACTTTGCTACATGGCGATGGAATCGATATTCCGTCTGCTATCATCATCTCTCTCAGAGCTTCTCGTTCCTGATTGGAAGCTTGTATCATCATAAGAAATATGGAAGGATCTTTGGCGTAGGACCTATATCCCGTGATAGGCAATTTTAAGTCATAATGACAGGGGTCCTGGAAATTCTGTCCACAGAACATGATGCTTCTTTGGTCAATGTTAGAGAAGAGTTCCACAAACATATAAGAACAATATCTTTCATGCTCCTTAACTATGACTCGCAGTATAAATTGTAATTGGGATGCTGCAGGATATCCTTCTTGAGTAGATCCCATCCATATTTTTATAGCATAAACATTTACAATTACAATATTGTGTCTAAGAAATGGCTTTAATTTAATTATACATGGTTCTAAAGTAATATTTAAAAGATAAGAATTATCTTTTCCTAAATATTCTTCTATTTGGGAACTTGATGTAATCGAAGATGAAAAAGATTTAAAGGGAAACATTGATAAAATGTTTTTTTAAAAGCTTTGTGCAGCTGAATATTCCGAATGTTAGTAGGAGTGTGGCTACTAAATTTCTATTTCTATATATATAACTTTAGAACTGTTAAATAAAATGAATATATGTATTAATAATATAAATTGGTCAATAATAGCATGAATTATGTAAAAAAAAAAATAGGTAAATTTGGCTAAATATCCACAATATAAATTAACTACCCATATAACTGTTATTAAGGTGCTAACAAACATAGTCCATCTCATCTCGGGCTCTGTAGTGTGTTTGAAATAAAAGTTCAGTAGTTGTTTCATCTGCTACTGCTCTTTCCCATGATCTAATCATTAGATTCCGTTGAACTTCATTGATTATTTGGCGTTTTAAAAAATGAGGAATATTAGGGTTGGTGTTGATTGTTCTACGTAAGCAGGCCATGGTCCAATATCCCATTCTATTAATATCCAAAAAGGAATTCACAAATTGATTGACGCACATTGCCTGCAAACTATTTGGCTTGTAGGTGTTTTTACAAAATGGAGGTGGTGTTGATGATGATGATGATGATGATAAACCTACGTCTTCTATAATAAAACGACAGATTTCTTCCTTTTCCCCCGTTTGAATGAGGTCCATAAAGAGATGGGGATTTCGGGTTATGAAAAGTACGCGGTTTACCCTTTCTACATAAAAGGATCCATAGTCTTTCGCCACTATTCGAGCAATTAATTCTCTCTTCGCAGAATTTAAATGATAAATTCGGTCAAGGTTTCCTAGCCTAATACAACATATATCATCACACTTTTTATCACCATCACTGAAAACCCGAAATGTATAATTTTTAGGCCAATTATCACAATATTCGGGTACCCCTAAATGAGATCTAATTTTATAGTTGGGGTCCCTATAAATTATATCTTCACGAGGGTCGTTACAACCAAATTTTTTATGTAAACAATAGGGTCTATGTTGTTTCATCCTGTCATCAATGCTTGTATTTTTCAACCATGCTTCGTAAGCTCTCAAATCTCTGGTTAATTCCCAACGTATATTTTTAAACATCATGTACCTAAAATAATAATGCCGATTCAAATATTTTTTGAGGGACAAAAGCCTTTTCAGCGCACCCTGATCAACTTTGCTACATGGCGATGGAATCGATATTCTGTCTGCTATCATTATCTCTCTCAGAGCTTCTCGTTCCTGATTGGAAGCTTGTATCGTCATCAGAAATATGGAAGGATCTTTGGCGTAGGACCTATATCCCGTGATAGACCTTTTTAAGTAATGATCGTACTTAAAACTATGATCATAGAACATGATGCTTCTTTGGTCAATGTTAGAGAAGAGTTCCACAAACATATAAGAACAATATCTTTCATGCTCCTTAACTACGACTCGCAGTATAAATTGTAATTGGGATGCCGCAGGATATCTTTTTCGAGTAGATCCCATCCATATTTTTATAGCATAAACATTTACAATTACAATATTGTGTTTAAGAAATGGCTTTAATTTAATTATACATGGTTCTAAAGTAATATTTATAAGATAAGACTTTTCTTTGTCTAAATATTTTTCTATTTGGGAACTTGATGTAATCGAAGATATAAAAGATTTAAAGGGAAACATTGATAAAATGGTTTTTTAAAAGCTTTGTGCAGCTGAATATTCCGAATGTTAGTATGAGTGTGGCTACTAAATTTCTATTTCTATATATATAACTTTAGAACTGTTAAATAAAATTAATATACAAATATCCCCAATATAAATTAACTATCCATATAACTGTTATTAAGGTGCTAACTAAAGATAGTGTGGATCATTTACAAAATGTTACCTTGTGATTAATGGAAGAAGTAGGTAACTCTGAAGTGCAGAAAATGATAACTGAACTGGTTAAATCTACCATTGGCCAGAGTCCAGTCAGTCACTTAAGTTCCCTTTCTAATGGAAAGAAATATGTGAATTAATTGGTTGAGCATTATTACATTACTAAGATTCATCAATGGTTTTTATTTATACTTTTAGCATTTGCTCCCAACTTCAAGATTTATTTATTATAAGAATAATAAACAAGTATTTTATAACATAATCAATTCAGTAAAATAGTTTAAAATACTACACAGTGCTTTGTGTCTCTTACACAATCCCAATAAATATGTCACCACTGTTTTAGACACGTGAACGAGTTTCATTAAATAGCAGTGGTCGTCAGCGTCACTAAACCATACAAAATGTATGAATTGAGTTGCCCAATGCTCCTCAATGTGTGTATGTTACAAAAACCTGGTAACGTTGGTTGAGTGATTTTTTTCTACATAGGCTGGGAGGGATGAGAGTAGAAGGCAAGGAGGGAGATACTGCACATTACCTCACCCCTAACACCTCCCCACCTACCCACCTCCTTCCTTCTCTCCTGCTTGATACCTGCCTTCCTCACGCATAATCAACCAGGCGGCGACGCGACCGTGTTTCCTCAAGACACGAACACTCGAGCAAAACACGTTGGCTTCTCCCGGTAAAAGGGCTTGCAAGCTTTTCAATCTCATTACTCCTGGAAAGGCTTAACTGATACTATCTGCGGGCAAAGCGTGTCTATCGCACACGCACACACGCACACGGGGAATTGATAAGGTAGAAAAGGATGAATTATTTAACATGGGTGGTACACACACAAGGGAACACAGGTGGGTATTGAGTACCCACATGAGCCACAGGGACGTTAGAAAGAACTTTTTCAATGTCAGTAGTTAGGATGGAATGCACTAGGTAGTGGTGTGGTGGAGGCTGACTCCATACACAGTTTCAAATGTAGATATGATAGAGCCCAATAGGCTCAGGAATCTGTACACCAGTTGATTGACAGTTGAGAGGCGGGACTAAAGAGTCAGAGCTCAACACCCGCAAGGTAAGCAAAATTAGGCGAGTACACAGGGCCTGGCGGCTGAGTGGACAGCGCTCTAGGGTGGTAGTCCTAAGGGCCCGGGTTTGATCCCCAGAAAAAAAAGCAGAAACAAATGGTCATTTTCTTTCACCCTGGTGCTCCTGTTCACTCGGTAGTAAATAGGGAACCACCACGGACAGGAGTACACCCATACACATATTTCACCTCCCTACTGAGAGAGCGGGAAGATGCCCCCCCCCCCCCTTCCCTACTGTGAGAGCGGGATCCCTACTGTGAGGAATCCGGGATCTGGAGGGTTTAAACCATTTCTTCGCACAGAGTGGCCGCTGTCCAACCCCATTCTGTTGTTCTAACATCCAAAAAATAACTTGTAACTGCCCGAGTACATATAGCTCGTAAACGATTGTCATATTTGTGCGGAGATGTTGATAAACCCTCGTCTCGAACGATAAAACTATAAATTTCATCCTTGTTCCCCGTTTGAATAATATCCACAAAGAGTTTGAGATCTCGGGTTAGAAAAAGAATACATTCAGATAGTACGTCGAATGGGGTGCTATAAGTTACTATGATCATTTCGAAATAAATTTTTCTATAATTTTTCACATGCATGCATGCAATTAGTTCACCATATGAATTCACACATGGTTCCATGTTTCTTCCATCACCATCATCATGCCACCAGTTACCAAATTGATTCACATGATACACTCTGTCGACGTGATTTAATAAATGATCAGTACCACAAAAAATTTCAGAGTATTCTTCCTCACAATCGCTAAATACCCGATATGTGGTAGTAGTGTCCTTATTCCAAAGTATGGTGTAACCAATTTTCCCACAGTCATACATATGCACGAACCTTCTAAAAAAAAACTTAAAACTGGGTTTCATGTGCAACTTTGTTAGTTGAAACTCTCTGTTGTTGAACAAGCAATATTTTTCGTGTTGAATTCTCTTTTCATGAGCGTATTCAGACCATTCTTGGCCATATAACCAGGCTTCGAAAGCAATAGCATCTCTGGTTAATTCCCACTGTATATTGTCGAACATCATATACCTAAAGTAATAATGTCGATTGAAATATCCTTTCAATCTCAAAAGCTTCTCTTTTGCAGTTTGACAAACTTTATTATATGAATAAGATGATGATGATGATGATGATAAAGGGATTCTTATTCCATCGGCTCTCATCATCTCTTTCAGAGCTTCTCTTTCTTCGTTAGACGCTTGTATCATCGTCAGAACGCCGTTCGTCGCGGTTAGTGATAAGTTCTACAAACAAATAATAATATTTTCCCGTTTTCCTGTCAGTTACCATAACTCGCATTATAAATTGCAATTGTGATGCCACGGGATACCCTTTTTTATTCGTTCCCATCCAAAATTTTATCGAATAAAGAGTTACGGGCGTTATTGATACACTGTATGTTTTATGCACACGATGTACCATTGGTGGTGGTACATTGCAATGTAATTCCAGAGTAATATCAAGTCTATCGGCATAATATAGATATATCATTCTTGTTAGTTCATCGTCGTATTTAATCGAAGATATAAAAGTTCTCCATGGTCTTATTAATCTGGCTAGTTGTGCCATGGTTATGTCATCGTAGACTGACATTATTTCTTATAAATATATATTATTATTTAATTTTTATATCAATGTTTATGCTCGAGATGTTTTTATTATTTTTGTATAGCTTCAAAGACACAGTAATAAGTTCTTAACCACATTTAACATAAGGTAGGTCAATATTGTAGTACACATTGTAATAATGTAATTGTCGTTCAATGTAAAAATTTAAATCACAAACTCATTGCGTTCTTTGTCTTGTATACTACTATTACCTTGCTCTTGCCATTTTTTTTGACATGCTGATGATGAAGATAAATGTTTTGTTGTGTAAAATTAAACAGTGACTTTAGTTTCCCTTTCCTTCGTTTGAATGAGAGAGGTATATGAAGAATATGTTTCAGAAAAATGAATATTCTTTCACCACCATTTAATCATTTAATTAATTTGTACGGCAAACATAAAATAAATTACACTTTGGAATACTCCCTCTCCTTTCAAAAAAGGGAATGAACTATTCATTATTCATTAATTATATATTATGTAATATTTTCATCTTCTTAAGGGGGCTTATCATCACAAAAATTCGGAAAAATCAAATCTTTTTGAAAAATTTTTAAAAATACTACAACGTTCTGGTAACACTTTGGCGCAAACCCGAGAATGTTATGATATAAATTAAAGTATTTATGGTACATTTCCATGCGTAATTTTGCAGAATCCGGTGCCCCGCGGCTGTGGCGCGACAAAGAGTATTGCGTCCGTCAATTTTTCCGTAATAACGTCGGAAATAACTCTGTATATATGACAACAAATATACACTCAATGGCAACCGTCTCCTAGCGGGGGTGGGAGAGGCAGCCAGCTACCAGTCACATGTTGTGTCTTGTTGAGAGTGGAGGGTGTTGATGCGCGCTCCATTTTTGCTCCTGGAATCTCGCTTTTGTAGCGTCTAGCGCACAATGACTATAAACGGAAGGGTCTGAATGCAAGAGTAGCCAATTTGACACGCGGTCGCCGTCGTTGGCTGGAAAGGAGAGACGCTGTAGCACAAGGGAGGTTATTATCAAGTGAAGATACAGGCGGCCTCCCCGCCTCAGCTGTGAGAGGCATGACACAGCAGCCACACCCCGCTTCGACCCTCCTCACACATCCTCAACCCCTCGATGTGTATGGAACGGCCACGACAGTGCCATCTACATTTACTGCTGTGGCTGGTGTGGCAGTGCCGTCTACAAGTCGAAGTCTGGTAATATGTATGTGCAGGATATTGCGATGCCTATCTACAAGGGTGCCAATTATGAACGAAATCGGTCGATGACACACTCGACTACAGGTGGCCGAACTTTGATCTTATTTTACTCAGGTAAGTAATTTACAACTTCAAGGTGTTTCTCAGCTTTCATTTATTAATCAATTTACATGCAAATTACACCTTATAGAGTTTGTGCTTCTACAAACCTATTGAGACATTTTAGTCCAAAGTCCATTTGTTGATTAAACATCAAATATTGTATATTTTTGGAAGGGTAGAAATATTTTTGTTGACACATGTGTTCCCTGAAATTATTTGAAAATGTTGAAAATTCGTTGCATAATACGTTGTGTATTTTTTTTCTCCTTTTCTGTTTAGGGTGTGATGCTGAAACTTGGACCAGTTGCAGCTCTTTCTATAACCATTTCATAAATAAATTTATAAACAAATTGAACAACTTTTACTTTACCCCTTAATACTACTACTCATTTTTCAGTAAACATTATCTCTCTTTTTTTTTTTACAATAATATGGAGGACTTTAGAGCTTTTGTAGTGGTGGTATGTAAAAAAAAAATATTTCAATGTAAAATGTAAATCATATAGTTTATGTTAAATCAATGATTGGGGTACAAATTGTTTGTTTAATAACGAAAATCCCACTGATGATGTGGTAAATCGGGCCTTGCATACTAGCTAGAACACAGTACTCTGCCTACTATGCGAGACCTGATTTGTCTAATAAACAAAGCTTAATTAAGTTCGACAAACAAATAATAAATATTTTCCTGTCATCACAAATCCAACTTAGATCCTTAGACAGAGAGGCTGAGATAGAGAGGCAGAGACAGAGAGTCAGAGTCAGAGAGGCAGAGTCAGAGAGGCAGAGGCAGAGACAGACAGAGACAGAGAGGCAAAGACAGAGAGGCAGGGACAGAGAGGCTGTGACAGAGAGGCAGAGTCAGAGAGGCAGTGATTTAGAGGCAGAGACAGAGAGGCAAAGACAGAGAGGCAGAGACAGAGAGGCTAAGAAAGAGAGGCTGAGACAGAGAGGCAGAGACAGAGAGGCAGAGACAGAGAGGCAGAGACAGAGAGGCAGAGACGGAGAGGCAGAGTCAGAGAGGCAGAGGCAGAGAGGCAGAGACTGACAGAGACAGAGAGTCAGAGACAGAGAGGCAGAGACAGACAGAGACAGAGAGGCAGAGACAAAGAGGCAGAGACAGAGAGGCAGAGACTGACAGAGACAGAGAGTCAGAGACAGAGAGGCAGAGACAGACAGAGACAGAGAGGCAGAGACAAAGAGGCAGAGACAGAGAGGCTGAGACAGAGAGGCCGAGACAGAGAGTCAGAGAAAGAGAGGCAGAGACAGAGACGCCGAGACAGAGAGGCAGAGACAGAGAGGCAGAAACAGAGAGACAGAGACAGAGAGGCAGAGTCAGTGAGGCAGAGATAGAGAGGCAGAGACAGAGAGGCAAAGATAGAGAGGCAGAGACAGAGAGAAAGAGTCAGAGAGGCAGAGTCAGAGAGGCAGGGACAGAGAGGCAGAGACAGAGAGGCAGAGACAGAGAGGCTGAGTCAGAGAGGCAGAGACAGAGAGGTAGAGACACAGAGGTAGAGACAGAAAGGTAGAGACAGAGAGGCTGAGGCAGAGAGGCAGAGCCAGAGACAGAGAGGCAGAGACAGAGAGGCAGAGACAGAGAGGCTGAGACAGAGAGACAGAGAGGCAGAGACCGAGAGGCAGAGACAGAGGGGCAGAGTCAGAGAGGCAGAGACAGAGAGGCAGAGACAGACAAAGACAGAGAGGCTGAGACAGTGAGGCAAAGACAGAGAGGCAGAGACAGAGAGGCAGAGACAGAGAGGCAGAGACAGAGACAGAGAGGCAGAGTCAGAGAGGCAGAGACAGAGAGGCAGAGACAGAGAGGCTGAGACAGAGAGGCCGAGACAGAGAGGCCGAGACAGAGGGGCAGAGTCAGAGAGGCAGAGACAGACAGAGACAGAGAGGCTGAGGCAGTGAGGCAAAGACAGAGAGGCAGAGACAGAGAGGCAGAGACAGAGAGGCAGAGACAGAGACAGAGAGGCAGAGACAGAGACAGAGAGGCAGAGACAGAGCATCAGAGACAGAGAGGCAGAGTCAGAGAGGCAGAGACAGAGAGGCAGAGACAGAGAGGCTGAGACAGAGAGGCCGAGACAAAGAGGCAGAGACAGAGAGGCAGAAACAGAGAGGCAGAAACAGAGAGGCAGAGACAGAGAGGCAGAGTCAGAGAGGAAGAGACAGAGAGGCAGAGATAGAGAGGCAGAGACAGAGAGGCAGAGACAGAGAGGCAGAGTCAGAGAGGCAGAGAAAGAGAGGCAGAGACAGAGAGGCAGAGTCAGAGAGGCAGAGGCAGAGACAGAGAGGCAGAGACAGAGAGGCTGAGACAGAGAGGAAGAGACAGAGAGGCAGAGACAGAGAGGCAGAGACAGAGAGGCAGAGACAGAGAGGCTGAGACTGAGAGACAGAGAGGCAGAGACAGAGAGGCAGAGACAGAGAGGCAGAGACAGAGAGGCAGAGACAGAGAGGTAGAGACAGAGAGGGAGAGACAGAGAGGCAGAGACAGAGAGCCAGAGACAGATAAACAGAGAGGCAGAGACAGAGAAGCAGAGACAGAGAGGCGTAGACAGAGAGACAAAGAGTCAGAGACAGAGAGGCACAGACAGACAGAGACAGACAGAGACAGAGAGGCAGAGACTGAGAGGCAGTGACAGAGAGGCTGAGACAGATAGGCTGAGACATAGAGGCAGAGACAGAGAGGCAGAGACAGAGAGGCTGAGACAGAGAGGCAGAGTCAGAGAGGCCAAGACAGAGAGGCTAAGACAGAGAGACAGAGAGGCAGAGACAGAGAGGCAGAGACAGAGGGGCAGAGTCAGAGAGGCAGAGACAGAGGCAGAGACAGACAGAGACAGAGAGGCAGAGACAGAGAGGCAGAGACAGAGAGGCTAAGACAGAGAGGCTAAGACAGAGAGGCTGAGACAGAGAGGCAGAGTCAGAGAGGCAGAGTCAGAGAGGCAGAGACAGAGAGGCTGAGACAGGGAAACAGAGAGGCAGAGACAGAGAATTAGAGACAGAGAGGCTGAGACAGAGAGAAAGAGAGGCAGAGACAGAGGGCAGAGAAAGAGCGGCTGAGACAGAGAGGCTGCGACAGAGAGGCAGAGACAGAGAGGCTGAGACAGAGAGGCATAGACAGAGAGGCATAGACAGAGAGGCAGAGACAGAGAGACCAAGACAGAGAGGCCGAGACAGAGAGGCAAAGACAGAGAGGCAGAGACAGAGAGGCAGAGACAGAGAGGCTGAGACAGAGACGCAGAGACAGAGCGGCAGAGACAGAGACGCCGAGACAGAGAGGCAGAGACAGAGAGGCAGAAACAGAGAGACAGAGACAGAGAGGCAGAGTCAGTGAGGCAGAGATAGAGAGGCAGAGACAGAGAGGCAAAGATAGAGAGGCAGAGACAGAGAGAAAGAGTCAGAGAGGCAGAGTCAGAGAGGCAGGGACAGAGAGGCAGAGACAGAGAGGCAGAGACAGAGAGGCAGAGACAGAGACAGAGAGGCAGAGTCAGAGAGGCAGAGACAGAGAGGCAGAGACAGAGAGGTAGAGACACAGAGGTAGAGACAGAAAGGTAGAGACAGAGAGGCTGAGGCAGAGAGGCAGAGCCAGAGACAGAGAGGCAGAGACAGAGAGGCAGAGACAGAGAGGCTGAGACAGAGAGACAGAGAGGCAGAGACTGACAGAGACAGAGAGTCAGAGACAGAGAGGCAGAGACAGACAGAGACAGAGAGGCAGAGACAAAGAGGCAGAGACAGAGAGGCTGAGACAGAGAGGCCGAGACAGAGAGTCAGAGAAAGAGAGGCAGAGACAGAGACGCCGAGACAGAGAGGCAGAGACAGAGAGGCAGAAACAGAGAGACAGAGACAGAGAGGCAGAGTCAGTGAGGCAGAGATAGAGAGGCAGAGACAGAGAGGCAAAGATAGAGAGGCAGAGACAGAAAGAAAGAGTCAGAAAGGCAGAGTCAGAGAGGCAGGGACAGAGAGGCAGAGACAGAGAGGCAGAGACAGAGAGGCTGAGTCAGAGAGGCAGAGACAGAGAGGTAGAGACACAGAGGTAGAGACAGAAAGGTAGAGACAGAGAGGCTGAGGCAGAGAGGCAGAGCCAGAGACAGAGAGGCAGAGACAGAGAGGCAGAGACAGAGAGGCTGAGACAGAGAGACAGAGAGACAGAGACCGAGAGGCAGAGACAGAGGGACAGAGTCAGAGAGGCAGAGACAGAGAGGCAGAGACAGACAAAGACAGAGAGGCTGAGACAGTGAGGAAAAGACAGAGAGGCAGAGACAGAGAGGCAGAGACAGAGAGGCAGAGACAGAGACAGAGAGGCAGAGTCAGAGAGGCAGAGACAGAGAGGCAGAGACAGAGAGGCTGAGACAGAGAGGCCGAGACAGAGAGGCCGAGACAGAGGGGCAGAGTCAGAGAGGCAGAGACAGAGAGGCAGAGACGGACAGAGACAGAGAGGCTGAGACAGTGAGGCAAAGACAGAGAGGCAGAGACAGAGAGGCAGAGACAGAGAGGCAGAGACAGAGACAGAGAGGCAGAGACAGAGACAGAGAGGCAGAGACAGAGCATCAGAGACAGAGAGGCAGAGTCAGAGAGGCAGAGACAGAGAGGCAGAGACAGAGAGGCTGAGACAGAGAGGCCGAGACAAAGAGGCAGAGACAGAGAGGCAGAAACAGAGAGGCAGAAACAGAGAGGCAGAGACAGAGAGGCAGAGTCAGAGAGGAAGAGACAGAGAGGCAGAGATAGAGAGGCAGAGACAGAGAGGCAGAGACAGAGAGGCAGAGTCAGAGAGGCAGAGAAAGAGAGGCAGAGACAGAGAGGCAGAGTCAGAGAGGCAGAGGCAGAGACAGAGAGGCAGAGACAGAGAGGCTGAGACAGAGAGGAAGAGACAGAGAGGCAGAGACAGAGAGGCAGAGACAGAGAGGCAGAGACAGAGAGGCTGAGACTGAGAGACAGAGAGGCAGAGACAGAGAGGCAGAGACAGAGAGGCAGAGACAGAGAGGCAGAGACAGAGAGGCAGAGACAGAGAGGCGTAGACAGAGAGACAAAGAGTCAGAGACAGAGAGGCACAGACAGACAGAGACAGACAGAGACAGAGAGGCAGAGACTGAGAGGCAGTGACAGAGAGGCTGAGACAGATAGGCTGAGACATAGAGGCAGAGACAGAGAGGCAGAGACAGAGAGGCTGAGACAGAGAGGCAGAGTCAGAGAGGCCAAGACAGAGAGGCTAAGACAGAGAGACAGAGAGGCAGAGACAGAGAGGCAGAGACAGAGGGGCAGAGTCAGAGAGGCAGAGACAGAGGCAGAGACAGACAGAGACAGAGAGGCAGAGACAGAGAGGCAGAGACAGAGAGGCTAAGACAGAGAGGCTAAGACAGAGAGGCTGAGACAGAGAGGCAGAGTCAGAGAGGCAGAGTCAGAGAGGCAGAGACAGAGAGGCTGAGACAGGGAAACAGAGAGGCAGAGACAGAGAATTAGAGACAGAGAGGCTGAGACAGAGAGAAAGAGAGGCAGAGACAGAGGGCAGAGAAAGAGCGGCTGAGACAGAGAGGCTGCGACAGAGAGGCAGAGACAGAGAGGCTGAGACAGAGAGGCATAGACAGAGAGGCATAGACAGAGAGGCAGAGACAGAGAGACCAAGACAGAGAGGCCGAGACAGAGAGGCAAAGACAGAGAGGCAGAGACAGAGAGGCAGAGACAGAGAGGCTGAGACAGAGACGCAGAGACAGAGCGGCAGAGACAGAGAAGCATAGATATAGAGGCCGAGACAGAGAGGCTGAGACAAAGAGGCAGACACAGACAGAGACTGAGAGGCAGAGACAGAGAGGCAGAGACAGAGAGGCCTAGACAGAGAGGCTGAGAAGGAGAGGTAGAGTCAGAGAGGTAGAATCAGAGAGGCAGAGACAGAGAGGCAAAGACAGAGAGGAAGAGACAGAAAGGCAGAGACAGAGAGGTCTAGACAGAGAGGCTGAGACAGGGAAACAGAGAGGCAGAGACAGAGAATCAGAGCCAGAGAGGCTGAGACAGAGAGGAAGAACCAGAGAGGCAGAGACAGAGACGCTGAGACAGGGAAACAGAGAGGCAGAGACAGAGAAGCAGAGACAGAGAGGCTGAGACAGAGCGTCTGAGACAGAGAGGCTGAGAAAGAGAGAAAGAGAGGCAGAGACAGAGAGGCAGAGACAGAGAGGCAGAGACTGAGAGGCAGAGACAGAGGCAGAGACAGAGAGGAAGAGACAGAGAGGCAGAGACAGAGAACCAGAGACAGAGAAACAGAGAGGCAGAGACAGAGAAGCAGAGACAGAGAGGCGTTGACAGAGAGACAGAGAGGCAGAGACAGAGAGGTAGAGACAGAGAGGCAGAGACAGACAGAGACAGAGAGGCAGAGACTGAGAGGCAGTGATAGAGAGGCTGAGACTGAGAGGCAGTGACAGCGAGGCTGAGACAGAGAGGCAGAGACAGAGAGGCAGAGACAGAGAGACAGAGACAGAGAGGCAGAGACAGAGAGGCAGAAACAGAGAGGCAGAGTCAGAGAGGCAGAGACAGAGAGGCAGAGACAGAGAGGCAGAGACAGAGAGGCAGAGACAGAGAGGCTGAGACAGAGAGGCAGAGTCAGAGAGGCAGAGACAGAGAGGCTGAGACAGAGAGGTAGAGACAGAGAGGCTAAGACAGAGAGGCTGAGACAGAGAGGCTGAGACAGAGAGGCAGAGACAGAGAGGCAGAGTCAGAGAGGCAGAGACAGAGAGGCAGAAACAGAGAGGCAGAGTCAGGGAGGCAGAGTCAGAGAGCCAGAGACAGAGAGGCTGAGACAGAGAGGAAGAGACTGAGAGGCAGTGACATAGAGGCTGAGACAGAGAGGCAGAGACAGAGAGGCAGAGACAGAGAGGCAGAGACAGAGAGGCAGAGACAGAGAGGCAGAGACAGAGAGGCCAAGACAGAGAGGCTGAGACAGAGAGGCAGAGTCAGAGAGGCAGAGACAGAGAGGCAGAGACAGAGAGGCAGAGGCAGAGAGGCTGAGACAGAGAGGCAGGGACAGAGAGGCAGAGACAGAGAGGGCAAGACAGAGAGTCCGAGACAGAGTGGTAGAGACAGAGAGGCAGAGACAGAGAGGCTGAGACAGTGAGGCTGAAACAGAGAGGCAGAGACAGAGAGGCTAAGACAGAGAGGCAAAGACAGAGAGGCTGAGTCAGAGAGGCAGAGTCAGAGAGGCAGAGTCAGAGAGGCAGAGGCAGAGACAGACAGAGACAGAGAGGCAGAGACAGAGGCGGAAGGGGAAGGTGGGAGGGGAAGAGGAGGGTAGTGTTGTGGAGGAGGAACCGGAGGGTAGTGTTGTGGAGGAGGAAGAGGAGGGTAGTGTTGTGGAGGAGGAAGAGGAGGGTAGTGTTGTGGAGGAGGAAGAGGAGGGTAGTGTTGTGGAGGAGGAATAGGAGAGTAGTGTTGTGGTGGAGGAAGAGGAGGGGTAGTGTTGTGGAGGAGGAAGAGGAGGGTAGTGTTGTGGAGGAGGAAGAGGAGGGTAGTGCTGTGGAGGAGGAAGATTAGGGTAGTGCTGTGGAGGAGGAAGAGGAGGGTAGTGCTGTGGAGAAGGAACAGGAGGGTAATGCTGTGGAGGAGGAAAAGGAGGGTAGTGCTCTGGAGGAGGAAGAGGAGGGGAGTGTTGTGGAGGAGGAAGAGGAGGGGAGAGTTGTGGAGGAGAAAGAGGAGGGTAGTGTTGTGGAGGAGGAACCGGAGGGTAGTGTTGTGGAGGAGGAAGAGGAGGGTAGTGTTGTGTAGGAGGAACCGGAGGGTAGTGTTGTGGAGGAGGAAGAGGAGGGTAGTGTTGTGGAGGAGGAAGAGGAGGGTAGTGTTGTGGAGGAGGAAGTGGAAGGTAGTTTTGTGGAGGAGAAAGAGGAGGGTAGTTTTGTGGAGGAGGAAGAGGAGGGTAGTGTTGTGGAGGAGGAAGAGTAGGGTAGTGTTTTGGAGGAGGAAGAGGAGGGTAGTGTTGTGGAGGAGGAAGAGGAGGGGAGTGTTGTAAAGGAGGAAGAGGAGGGTTGTTTTGTGGAGGAGGAAGAGGAAGGTAGTGTTGTGGAGGAGGAAGAGGAGGGTAGTGTTGTGGAGGAGGAAGAGGAGGGTAGTGCTGTGGAGGAAGAAGAGGAGGGTAGTGTTGTGATGGAGGAAGAGGAGGGTAGTTTTGTGGAGGAGGAAGAGGAGGGTAGTGTTGTGGAGGAGGACGAGGAGGGTAGTGTTGTGGAGGAGGAAGAGGAGAGTAGTGTTGTGGAGAAGGAAGATGAGGGTAGTAATGTAGAGGAGGAAGAGGAGAGTAGTGTTGTAGAGGAGGAAGTGGAGGGTAGTGTTGTGGAGGAAGAGGAGGAGAGAAGTGTTGTGGAGGAGGAGGAAGAGGAGGGTAGTGTTGTGGAGGATGAAGAGGAGGGTAGTGTTGTGGAGGAGGAGGAGGAGGGCAGTGTTATGGAGGAGAAGGAGGAGGAGGAGGAGGGTAGTGTTGTGGAGGAGGAGGAGGAGAAGGGTAGTGTTGTGGAGGAAGAGGAGGAAGAGGGTAGTGTTGTGGTGAAGGAAGAGGAGAGTAGTGTTGTGGAGGATGACGAGTAGGGTACTGTTGTGGAGGAGGAAGAGGAGGGTAGTGTTGTAGAGGAGGTGGAGGAGGAGGGTAGTGTTGTAGTGAAGGAAGAGGAGGGTAGTGTTGTGGAGGAGAAAGAGGAGGGTTGTGTTGTGGAGGAGAAAGAGGAGAGATGTGTTGTGGAGGAGGAGGAGGGTAGGGTTGTGGAGGAGGAGGAGAAGGGTAGTGTTGTGTAGGAAGAGTTGGAGGGTAGTGTTGTGGAGAAGGAAAAGGATGGAAGTGTTGTGGAGGAGGAGGAGGATGAGGGTATGGTTTTGGAGAAAAAAGAAGAGAGGAGGGTTGTGGAGGAGGAAGAGGAGGGAAGTTTTGTGGAGGAAGAAGAGGAGAGGAGTGTTGTGGAGAAGGAAGAGGAGGGAAGAGTTGTGGAGGAAGAAGAGGAAGGGTGTGTTTTGGAGAAGGAAGAAGAGGGAAGTGTTGTGGACGAGGAGGAGGAGAGAAATGTTGTAGAGGAGAAAGAGGAGGGGGTGGGGAGTGTTGAGGAAGAAGAAGAGAAGGATAGTGTTGTGGAGGAGGAAGAGGATGGAAGTGTAGTGGAGGATGAAGAGGAGGGTAGTGGTGTTGAGGAGGAAGAGGAGGGTAGTGTTGTTTTTGAGGAAGGAGGAGGTTCGTGTTGTGGAGGAGGAAGAGGAGGGTAGTGATGTGGAGGAGGAAGAGGAGGGTAGTGTTGTGGAGGAGGATTAGGAGAGTAGTGGTGTTGAGGAGGAAGAGGAGGGTAGTGTTGTGGAGGAGGAAGAGAAGGGTAGTGTTGTGGAGGAGGAGGAGGAGGGTAGTGTTTTGGAGGAGAATGAAGAGGAGGGTAGTGGTGTGGAGGAGGAGGAGTAGGAAGGTAGTGTTGTAGAGGAGGAGGAGGAGGAGGGTAGTGTTGTAAAGGAGGAGGAGGAGGAGGATGGTAGTGTTGTAGAAGAGGAGGAGGAGGAGGGTAGTGTTGTAGAGGAGGAGGAGGAGGAGGAGGAGGAGGAGGAGGAGGAGGAGGAGGAGGAGGAGGAGGAGGAGGAGAGTGTTGTGGTGAAGGAAGAGGAGGGTAGTGTTGTGGAGGAGGAAGAGGAGGGACGTGTTATTGAGAAGGAAGAGGAGGGGAGTGTTGTGGAGGAGGAAGAGGAGGGTAGTGTTGTGGAGGAGGAAGGGGAGGGTAGTGTTGTGGAGGAGAAAGAGGAGGGTAGTGTTGTGGAGGAGGAGGAGGAGGCTAGTGTTGTGGAGGAAGAGGAGAAGGGTAGTGATGTGGAGGAGGAAGTGGAGGGTAGTGTTGTGGAGGACGAAGAGGAGGGTTGTGTTGTGGAGGAGGAAGAAGAGGGAAGTGTTGTTGAGGAGGAGGAGGAGGGTAGTGTTAAGGAGGAGAAAGAGGAGGGTTGTTTTGAAGAGGAGGAAGAGGAGGGTAGTGGTGTTGAGGAGGAAGAGAAGGGGTAGTGTTGTGAAAGGAGGAAGTGGATGGTAGTGTTATAGAGGAGGAAGAGGAGGGGTAGTGTTGTTGATGAGAAAGAGGAGGGTAGTGTTGTGGAGGAAGAAGAGGAGGGTAGTTGTTTTGGTGAAGGAAGAAAAGTGTAGTGTTGTGGAAGAGGAAGAGGATGGTAGTGTTGTGGAGGAGGAAGAGGAGGGTTGTGTTGTGGAGGAGGAAGAAGACAGTAGTGTTGTTGAGGAGGATGAGGAGGAGGAGGGTAGTGTTGTTGAGGAGGAAGAGGAGGGTTGTTTTGAAGAGGAGGAAGAGGAGTGTAGTGGTGTTAGGGAGAAAGAGGAGGGGTATTGTTGTGGAGGAGGAAGAGGAGGGTAGTGTTGCGGAGGAGGAAGAGGAGGATAGTTTTGTGGAGGAGGAAGAAGAGGGGAAGTGTTGTGGAGGAGGAAGAGGAGGGTAGTGTTGTTAAGGAAGAAGAAGTGGGTAGTGTTTTGGAAAAAGAGGAGGAGTGATGTGTTGTGGAGAAGGAAGAGGAAGGTCGTGTTGTGTAGGAGGAGGAGGAGGAGGAGGAGGGAAGTTTTGTGCAGGAGGAAGAAGAGGGTAGTGTTGTGGAGGAGGAGGAAAAGGGAAGTGTTGTGGAGGAGGAAGAGGAGGGTAGTGTTGTTTAGAGGGAAGAGGAGGGCAGTGTTGTGGAGGAGGAAGAGGAGTTGTAGTGTTGTGGAGGTGGAAGAGGAGGGTAGTGTTGTGGAGGAGGAAGAGGACTGTAGTGTAGGAGGAGGAGGAGGGAAGTGTTTTGGAGGAGAATGAAGAGGAGGGTAGTGGTGTGGAGGAGGAGGAGGAGGAGGGTAGTGTTGTAGAGAAGGAGGAGGAGGAGGGTAGTGTTGTAAAGGAAGAGGAGGAGGAGGAGGGTAATGTTGTAGAGGTGGAGGAGGAGGAGGAGGAGGGGAGTGCTGTGGTGAAGGAAGAGGAGGGTAGAGTTGTGGAGAATGAAGAGGAGGGTAGTGTTGTGGAGAATGAAGAGGAGGTTAATGTTTTGGAGGAAGAAGAGGAGGGTAGTGTTGTGGAGGAGAAAGAGGAGGGACGTGTTATTGAGAAGGAAGAGGAGGGTAGTATTGTGGAGGAGGAAGAGGAGGGTAGTGGTGTGGTTGAGGAATGTGGAGGTTAGTGTCGTGGAGGAGGAAGGGGAGGGTAGTGTTTTGGAGGAGGAAGAGGAGGGTAGTGTTGTGGAGGAGGAAGAGGTGGGTAGTGTTGTGGAGAAGGAGGAGGAGGGAAGTGTTGTGGTGGAGGAAGAGGAAGGTAGTGGTGTTGAGGAGGAAGAGGAGGGTAGTGCTGTGGAGGAGGAAGAGGAAGGTAGTGTTGTGGAGGAGGAAGAGGAGGGTAGTGTTGTGGAGGAAGAAGAGGTGGGTAGTGTTGTGGAAAAAGAGGAGGGAAGTGTTGTGGAGAAGGAAGAGGAAGGTCGTGTTGTGGAGAAGGAGGAGGAGGAGGAGGGAAGTTTTGTGCAGGAGGAAGAAGTGGGTAGTGTTGTGGAGGAGGAGGAAAAGGGAAGTGTTGTTTAGAAGGAAGAGGAGGGCAGTGTTGTGGAGGAGGAAGAGGAGGGGTAGTGTTGTGGAGGAGGAAGAGGAGGGTAGTGTTGTGGAGGAGGAGGGTAATGTTGTAGAGGAGGTGGAGGAGGAGGATAGTGTTGTAGTGAAGGAAGAGGAGGGTAGTGTTGTGGAGGAGGAAGAGGAGATTAGTGTTGTGGAGAATGAAGAGGAGGGTAGTGTTGTGTAGGAAGAGTTGGAGGGTAGTGTTGTGGAGAAGGAAGAGGAGAGAAGTGTTGTAGAGGAGAAAGAGGAGGGTAGTGTTGTGGAGGAGGAAGAGGATGGAAGTGTAGTGGAGGATGAAGAGGAGGGTAGTGGTGTTGAGGAGGAAGAGGAGGGTAGTGTTGTTTTTGAGGAAGGAGGAGGTTCGTGTTGTGGAGGAGGAAGAGGAGGGTAGTGATGTGGAGGAGGAAGAGGAGGGTAGTGTTGTGGAGGAGGATTAGGAGAGTAGTGGTGTTGAGGAGGAAGAGGAGGGTAGTGTTGTGGAGGAGGAAGAGAAGGGTAGTGTTGTGGAGGAGGAGGAGGAGGGTAGTGTTTTGGAGGAGAATGAAGAGGAGGGTAGTGGTGTGGAGGAGGAGGAGGAGGAAGGTAGTGTTGTAGAGGAGGAGGAGGAGGAGGGTAGTGTTGTAAAGGAGGAGGAGGAGGAGGATGGTAGTGTTGTAGAAGAGGAAGAGGAGGAGGGTAGTGTTGTAGAGGAGGAGGAGGAGGAGGAGGAGGAGGAGGAGGAGGAGGAGGAGGAGGGGAGTGTTGTGGTGAAGGAAGAGGAGGGTAGTGTTGTGGAGGAGGAAGAGGAGGGACGTGTTATTGAGAAGGAAGAGGAGGGGAGTGTTGTGGAGGAGGAAGAGGAGGGTAGTGTTGTGGAGGAGGAAGGGGAGGGTAGTGTTGTGGAGGAGAAAGAGGAGGGTAGTGTTGGGGAGGAGGAGGAGGAGGCTAGTGTTGTGGAGGAAGAGGAGAAGGGTAGTGATGTGGAGGAGGAAGTGGAGGGTAGTGTTGTGGAGGACGAAGAGGAGGGTTGTGTTGTGGAGGAGGAAGAAGAGGGTAGTGTTGTTGAGGAGGAGGAGGAGGGTAGTGTTAAGGAGGAGAAAGAGGAGGGTTGTTTTGAAGAGGAGGAAGAGGAGGGTAGTGGTGTTGAGGAGGAAGAGAAGGGGTAGTGTTGTGAAAGGAGGAAGAGGATGGTAGTGTTGTAGAGGAGGAAGAGGAGGGGTAGTGTTGTTGATGAGAAAGAGGAGGGTAGTGTTGTGGAGGAGGAAGAGGAGGGTAGTTGTTTGGAGAAGGAAGAAAAGTGTAGTGTTGTGGAAGAGGAAGAGGATGGTAGTGTTGTGGAGGAGGAGGAGGAGGGTTGTGTTGTGGAGGAGGAAGAAGACAGTAGTGTTGTTGAGGAGGATGAGGAGGAGGAGGGTAGTGTTGTTGAGGAGGAAGAGGAGGGTTGTTTTGAAGAGGAGGAAGAGGAGTGTAGTGGTGTTAGGGAGAAAGAGGAGGGGTATTGTTGTGGAGGAGGAAGAGGAGGGTAGTGTTGCGGAGGAGGAAGAGGAGGATAGTTTTGTGGAGGAGGAAGAAGAGGGGAAGTGTTGTGGAGGAGGAAGAGGAGGGTAGTGTTGTTAAGGAAGAAGAAGTAGGTAGTGTTGTGGAAAAAGAGGAGGAGTGATGTGTTGTGGAGAAGGAAGAGGAAGGTCGTGTTGTGTAGGAGGAGGAGGAGGAGGAGGAAGGAAGTTTTGTGCAGGAGGAAGAAGAGGGTAGTGTTGTGGAGGAGGAGGAAAAGGGAAGTGTTGTGGAGGAGGAAGAGGAGGGTAGTGTTGTTTAGAGGGAAGAGGAGGGCAGTGTTGTGGAGGAGGAAGAGGAGTTGTAGTGTTGTGGAGGTGGAAGAGGAGGGTAGTGTTGTGGAGGAGGAAGAGGACTGTAGTGTAGGAGGAGGAGGAGGGAAGTGTTTTGGAGGATAATGAAGAGGAGGGTAGTGGTGTGGAGGAGGAGGAGGAGGAGGGTAGTGTTGTAAAGGAAGAGGAGGAGGAGGAGGGTAATGTTGTAGAGGTGGAGGAGGAGGAGGAGGAGGGGAGTGTTGTGGTGAAGGAAGAGGAGGGTAGAGTTGTGGAGAATGAAGAGGAGGGTAGTGTTGTGGAGAATGAAGAGGAGGGTAGTGTTGTGGAGGAGGAAGAGGAGGGACGTGTTATTGAGAAGGAAGAGGAGGGTAGTATTGTGGAGGAGGAAGAGGAGGGTAGTGGTGTGGTTGAGGAATGAGGAGGTTAGTGTCGTGGAGGAGGAAGGGGAGGGTAGTGTTTTGGAGGAGGAAGAGGAGGGTAGTGTTGTGGAGGAGGAAGAGGTGGGTAGTGTTGTGGAGGAGGAGGAGGAGGGAAGTGTTGTGGTGGAGGAAGAGGAAGGTAGTGGTGTTGAGGAGGTAGAGGAGGGTAGTGCTGTGGAGGAGGAAGAGGAAGGTAGTGTTGTGGAGGAGGAAGAGGAGGGTAGTGTTGTGGAGGAAGAAGAGGTGGGTAGTGTTGTGGAAAAAGAGGAGGGAAGTGTTGTGGAGAAGGAAGAGGAAGGTCGTGTTGTGGAGAAGGAGGAGGAGGAGGAGGGAAGTTTTGTGCAGGAGGAAGAAGTGGGTAGTGTTGTGGAGGAGGAGGAAAAGGGAAGTGTTGTTTAGAAGGAAGAGGAGGGCAGTGTTGTGGAGGAGGAAGAGGAGGGGTAGTGTTGTGGAGGAGGAAGAGGAGGGTAGTGTTGTGGAGGAGGAGGAGGGTAATGTTGTAGAGGAGGTGGAGGAGGAGGATAGTGTTGTAGTGAAGGAAGAGGAGGGTAGTGTTGTGGAGGAGGAAGAGGAGGTTAGTGTTGTGGAGAATGAAGAGGAGGGTAGTGTTGTGTAGGAAGAGTTGGAGGGTAGTGTTGTGGAGAAGGAAGAGGAGAGAAGTGTTGTAGAGGAGAAAGAGGAGGGTAGTGTTGTGGAGGAGGAAGAGGATGGAAGTGTAGTGGAGGATGAAGAGTAGGGAAGTGTTGTATAGGAGGAAGAGGAGGGTAGTTTTGTGGAGGAAGAGGAGGAGGGAAGTGTTGTGGAGGAGGAAAAGGAGGAAAGTGTTGTGGAGGAGGAAGAGGAGGGTAGTGTTGTGGTGGAGGACGAGGAGGGTAGTGTTGTGGTGGAGGAAGAGGAGGGTAGTGGTGTTGAGGAGGAAGAGGAGGGTAGTGTTGTTTTTGAGGTAGGAGGAGGTTCGTGTTATGGAGGAGGAAGAGGAGGGTAGTGTTGTGGAGGAGGAAGAGGAGGGTAGTGTTGTGGAGGAAGAAGAATAGAGTAGTGGTGTTTAAGAAGACGAGGAGGGTAGTGTTGTGGAGGAGGTAGAGGAGGGGTAGTATTGTGGAGGAGGAGTAGAGGAGGTTAGTGTTGTGGAGGAGGAAGAGGAGGGGTAGTGTTGTGGAGGAGAAGAAGAGGAGGTTAGTGTTGTGGAAGAGGAAGAGGAGGTTAGTGTTGTGGAGGAAGTGGAGAAGGGAAGTGTTGTGGGGGAGGAAGAGGACGGTAGTGGTGTTGAGGAGGAAGAGGAGGGTAGTGTTGTGGAGGAGGAAGAGGGGGAAGTGTTGTGGAGAAGGAGGAGGGTTGAGTTGTTGAGAAGGAAGAGGAGGGTAGTGTTGTGGAGGATGAAGAGGAGGGTAGTGTTTCGGAGGATGAAGTGGAGAGTAGTGTTGTGGACGATAAAGTGGAGAGTAGTGTTGTGGAGGAGGAAGAGGAGGGTAGTGCTGTGGAGTAGGAAGAGCAGGGTAGAGCTGTGGAGGAGTAAGAGGAGGGGAGTGTTGTGGAGGAGGAAGAGGAGGGTAGTGTTGTTGAGGAGGAGGAGGAGGCTAATGTTGTTGAGGAAGAGGAGGAGGGTAGTGATGTGGAGGGTAGTGTTGTGGAGGACGAAGAGGAGGGTTGTGTTGTGGTGGAGGAAGAAGAGGGAAGTGTTGTTGAGGGGGATGAGGAGGGTAGTGTTAAGGAGGAGAAAGAGGAGGGTTGTTTTGAAGAGGAGGAAGAGGAGGGTAGTGGTGTTGAGGAGGAAGAGGAGGGGTAGTGTTGTGGAGGAGGAAGAGGATGGTAGTGTTGTAGAGGAGGAAGAGGAGGGGTAGTGTTGTTGATGAGGAAGAGGAGGGTAGTGTTGTGGAGGAGGAAGAGGAGGGTAGTGTTGTGGAAGAGGAAGAGGAGGGTAGTGTTGAGGAGAACGAAGCGGAGGGTAGTGTTGTGGAGGAGGAAGTGGAGGGTAGTGTTGTGGAGGAAGAGGAGGAGTGAAGTGTTGTGGAGGAGGAAGATGAGGGTAGTGTTGTGGAGGAGGAGAGTAGTGTTGTGGAGAACGAGGAGGAGGGTAGTGTTGTGGAGGAGGAAGAGATGGTAGTGTTGTGGAGGAGGGAGAGGAGGGTTGTGTTGTGGAGGAGGACGAAGAGGGTAGTGTTGTTGAAGAGGATGAGGAGGAGGAGGGTAGTGTTGTTGAGGAGGAAGAGGAGGGTTGTTTTGAAGAGGAGGAAGAGGAGTGTAGTGGTGTTAGGGAGGAAGACGAGGGGTAATGTTGTGGAGGAGGAGGAGGAGGGTAGTGTTGTGGAGGAGGAAGAGGAGGATAGTTTTGTGGAGGAAGAAGAGGTGGGTAGTGTTGTGGAAAAAGAGGAGGAGGGAAGTGTTGTGGAGAAGGAAGAGGAAGGTCGTGTTGTGGAGGAGGAGGAGGAGGAGGAGGGAAGTTTTGTGCAGGAGGAAGAAGAGGGTAGTGTTGTGGAGGAGGAGGAAAAGGGAAGTGTTGTGGAGGAGGAAGAGGAGGGTAGTGTTGTGGAGGAGGAAGAGGAGGGTAGTTTTGTAGAGGAGGAAGAGGAGGGTAGTGTTGTGGTGAAGGAAGAGGAAGGTAGTGTTGTGGAGGATGAAGTGGAGGGTAGTGTTGTGGAGGAGGAAGAGGAGGGTATTGGTGTGGAAGAGGAAAAGTAGGGTAGTGTTGTAGAGGACGAGGAGGAGTAGGGTAGGGTTGTGGAGGAGGACGAGGAGGGTAGTGATATGGAGGAAGAGTTGGAGGGTAGTGTTGTGGAGAAGGAAGACGAGGGAAGTATTTTGGAGGAGAAGGAGGGTAGGGTTGTGGAGGAGGAGGAGGAGGGTAGGGTTGTGGAGGAGGAGGAGGAGGGTAGTGATATGGAGGAAGAGTTGGAGGGTAGTGTTGTGGACAAGGAAGAGGAGGGAAGTGTTGTGGAGGAGGAGGAGGAGGAGGAGGAGGAGGGTTGGGTTATGGAGGAGGAAGAGGAGGGTAGCGTTGTGGAGAAGGAAGAGGAGGGTAGTTTTGTGGAAGAAGAAAGAGGAGGGTAGTGTTGTGGAGCAGAAAGAGGAGGGTAGTGTTGTGGAAGAGAAAGAGGAGGGTAGTGTTGTGGAGGTGGAGGAGGAGGAGGAGGAGGAGGAGGAGTGTAGTGTTGTGGAGGAGGAAGAGGAGGGTAGTGTTGTGGAGGAGGAGGAGGAGGGAAGTGTTGTGGAGAAGGAAGAGGAGGGAAGTGGTGTGGAGGAGGAAGGGGAGGGTAGTGTTGTGGAGGAGGAAGAGGAGGGTAGTGTTGTGGAGGAGGAAGAGGAGGGGTAGTGTTGTGGAGAAGGAAGAGGAGGGTAGTGTTGTGGAGAAGAAAGAGAAGGGTAGTGTTGTAGAGAAAGAAGAGGAGGGTAGTGTTGTGCAGGAGGAAGGTAGTGTTGTGGAAGAAGAGGAGGGTAGTGTTGTGGAAGAGGAGGAAGAGGAGGGTAGTGTTGTGGAGAAAGAAGAGGAGGGTAGTGTTGTAGAGGAGGAAGAGGAGGGTAGTGTTGAGGAGGAGGAGGAAGAAGAGGGTTGTGTTTTGGAGAAGGAAGAGGAGGGGAGTGTTGTGGAAGAAGAAGAGGAGGGTAGTGTTGTGGAGGAGTACGAGGAGGGTAGTGTTGTGGTGGAGGACGAGGAGGGTAGTGTTGTGGAAGAGGAAGAGGAGGGTAGTGATGTGGAGGAGGATGAGGAGGGTAGTGTTGTGAAGGAGGAAGAGGAGGGAAGTGTGTCGGAGTAGGAAGAGGAGGATAGTGTTGTGGTGAAGGAGAAGGAGGAGGAGGGTTGTGTTGTGGAGGAGGAAGAGGAGTGTAGTGTTGTGGAGAAGTAAGAAGAGAGTAGTGTTGTGGAGGAGAAGGAGGAGGAGAAGGAGGGTAGTGTTGTTGAGAAGGAAGAGTAGGGTACTGTTTTAAAGGATGAAGAGGAGTGTAGTGTTGTGGAGGATGAAGTGGAGGGTAGTGTTGTGGAGGAAGAGGAGAAGAAGGGTAGTGTTGTGGAGGAGGAGGAGGAAGAAGAGGGTAGTGTTATGGAGGAGGCGGAAGAGGAGGGTTGTGTTCTGGAGAAGGAAGAGGAGGGGAGTGTTGTGGAAGAAGAAGAGGAGGGTAGTGTTGTGGTGAAGGAAGAGGAGGGGAGTGTTGTGGAGGATGAAGAGGAGGGTAGTGTTGTGGAGAAGGAAGAGGAGGGTAGGGTTGTGGAGGAGGAGGAGGGTAGGGTTGTGGAGGAGAAAGAGGAGGGTTGTGTTGTGGAGGAAGAAGAGTAGAGGAGTGTTGTGGAGAAGGAAGAGGAGGGTAGTGTTTTGGTTTGAGGAAGTGGAGGTTAGTGTTGTAGTGGAGGAGGAGGTGGAGGAGGGTAGTGTTGTTGAGGAGGAAGAGGAGGGGAGTGTTGTGGAAGAAGGAAGAGGAGGGTAGTGTTGTAGAGGAGGAAGAGGAGTGTAGTGTTGTGGAGAAGGAAGAGGAGTGTAGTGTTGTGGAGGAGGAAGAGGAGGGTAGTATTGTGGAGGAGGAAGAGGAGGGAAGTGTTGTGGAGGAGGAAGAGGAGGGTAGTGTTGTGGTGGAGGACGAGGAGGGTAGTGATGTGGAAGAGGAAGAGGAGGGTAGTGATGTGGAGAAGGAAGAGAAGTGGTGTGGAGGTGGAAGGGGAGGGAAGTGGTGTGGAGGAGGAAGGGGAGGGTAGTGTTGTGGAGGAGGAGGAGGAGTGGGTGGTAGTGTTTTGGAGGAGGAAGAGGAGGGAATTGTTGTGGAGAAGGAAGAGAAGTGGTGTGGAGGTGGAAGGGGAGGGAAGTGGTGTGGAGGAGGAAGGGGAGGGTAGTGTTGTGGAGGAGGAAGCGGAGGGTAGTGTTGTTGAGGTGGAAGGTAGTGTTGTGGAAGAAGAAGAGGAGGGTAGTGTTGTGGAGGAGGAGGAAGGTAGTGTTGAAGAGGAGGGAAGTGTTGTGGAGAAGGAAGAGGAGGGAAGTGGTGTGGAGGAGGAAGGGGAGGGTAGTGTTGTGGAGAAGGAAGAGAAGGGTAGTGTTGTGGAGGAGGAAGGTAGTGTTGTGGAAGAAGAGGAGGAGGGTAGTTTTGTGGAGGAGGAGGAAGAGGAGGGTAGTGTTGTGGAGAAGGAAGAGGAGGGTAGTGTTGTGGAGGAGGAAGGTAGTGTTGTGGAAGAAGAAGAGGAGGGTATTTTTGTGGAGGAGGAGGAGGAGGAGGGTAGTGTTGTGGAGAAGGAAGAGGAGGGTAGTGTTGTAGAGGAGGAAGAGGAGGGTAGTGTTGTGGAGGAGGAGGAAGAGGAGGGTTGTGTTGTGGAGAAGGAAGAGGAGGGGAGTGTTGCGGAAGAAGAAGAGGAGGGTAGTGTTGTGGAGGAGTACGAGGAGGGTAGTATTGTGGAGGAGGAAGAGGAGGGAAGTGTTGTGGAGGAGGAAGAGGAGGGTAGTGTTGTGGTGGAGGACGAGGAGGGTAGTGATGTGGAAGAGGAAGAGGAGGGTAGTGATGTGGAGGAGGAAGAGGAGGGTAGTGTTGTGGAGGAGGAAGAGGAGGGTAGTGTTGTGAAGGAGGAAGAGGAGGGAAGTGTGTCGGAAGAGGAAGAGGAGGATAGTGTTGTGGTGAAGGAGGAGGAGGAGGAGGGTTGTGTTGTGGAGGAGGAAGAGGAGGGTTGTGTTGAGGAGAAGGAAGAAGAGAGTAGTGTTGTGGAGGAGAAGGAGGAGGAGGAGGGTAGTGTTGTTGAGAAGGAAGAGGAGGGTACTGTTTTAAAGGATGAAGAGGAGTGTAGTGTTGTGGAGGATGAAGTGGAGGGTAGTGTTGTGGAGGAGGAGGAGGAGAAGGGTAGTGTTGTGGAGGAGGAGGAGGAAGAGGGTAGTGTTATGGAGGAGGAGGAAGAGGAGGGTAGTGTTGTGGAGGAAGAAGAGGAGGGTAGTGTTGTGGAGAACTAAGCGGAGGGTAGTGTTGTGGAGATTGACGAGGGTAGGGTTGTGGAGTAAGAGGAGGAGGGTAGTGTTATGGAGGAAGAGTTGGAGGGTAGTGTTGTGGAGAAGGAAGAGGAGGGAAGTGTTGTGGAGGAGGAGGAGGAGGAGAGTAGGGTTTTGGAGAACGAAGAGGAGGGTAGTGTTGTGGATGAAGAAGAGGAAGGGTGTGTTTTGGAGAAGGAATAAGAGGGAAGTGTTGTGGACGAGGAAGAGGAGGGAAGAGTTGTAGAGGAGAAAGAGGAGGGGGTGGCTAGTGTTGTGGAAGAAGAAGAGGAGGATAGTGTTGTGGCGGAAGAGGAGGATAGTAGTGTAGTGGAGGAGGAAGAGTAGGGAAGTGTTGTATAGGAGGAAGAGGAGGAGGAGGGTAGTGTTGTGGTGGAGGAAGAGAAGAGTAGTGTTGTGTAGGAAGAGGAGGGCAGTGCTGTGGAGGAGGAAGAGGAGGGGAGTGTTGTGAAAGAGGAGGAGGAGGAGGAGGAGAGTGTTGTGGAAGAAGGAAGAGGAGGGTAGTGTTGTGGAGGAGGAGGAGGAGGGTAGTGTTGTTGAGGAGGGTAGTGTTGTGAAAGAGGAGGAGGAGGAGGAGGAGGGTAGTGTTGTTGAGTAGGGTAGTGTTGTGAAAGAGGAGGAGGAGGAGGTGGAGGGTAGTGTTGTGGAGGAAGAAGAGGAGGGGAGTGTTGTGGAAGAAGGAAGAGGAGGGTAGTGTTGTGGATGAGGAAGAGGAGGGTAGTGTAGTGGAGGAGGAGGAGGAGGGTAGTGTTGTGGAGGAGGAAGAGGAAGGTAGCGTTGTGGAGAAGGAAAAGGAGAGTAGTTTTGTGGAAGAAGAAAGAGGAGGGTAGTTTTGTGGAGGAGAAAGAGGAGGGTAGTGTTGTGGAGGAGGAAGAGGAGGGTAGTGTTGTGGAGGTGAAGGAGGAGGAGGAGGGTAGTGTTGTGGAGGAGGAAGAGGAGGGTAGTGTTGTGGAGGAGGAGGAGGGTAGTGTTGTGGAGGAGGAAGAGGAGGGTAGTGTATTGGAGGAGGAGGAGGAGGAGGGTAGTGTTGTGGAGGAGGAAGAGGAGGGTAGTGTTGTGGAGAAGGAAGAGGAGGGTAGTGTTGTGGAGGAGGAAGTGGAGGGTAGTGTTGTGGAGAAGGAAGAGGAGGGAAGTTGTGTGGAGGAGGAAGAGGAGGGTAGTGTTGTGGAGAAGGAAGAGGAGGGTAGTGTTGTGGAGGAGGAAGAGGAGGGTAGTGTTGTGGAGGAGGAAGAGGAAGGTAGTGTTGTGGAGGAGGAAGAGGAGGGTAGTGTTGTGGAGAAGGAAGAGGAGGGCAGTTGTGTGGAGGAGGAAGAGGAGGGTAGTGTTTTGGAGAAGGATGAGGAGGGAAGTGTTGTGGAGGAGGAAGATTAGGGTAATGTTGTGGAGGAGGAAGAATAGGGTAGTGTTGTGGAGGAGGAGGAGGAGGATGGTAGTGTTGTGGAGGAGGAAGAGGAGGGTAGTGTTGTGGAGGAGGAAGAGGAGGGTAGTGTTGTGGAGGAGGAGGATGGTAGTGTTGTGGAGGAGGAAGAGGAGGGTAGAGTTGAGGAGGAGGAAGAGGAGGGTAGTGTTGTGGAGGAGGAAGAGGAGGGTAGTGTTGTGGAGGAGAAGGAGGGTACTGTTGTAGAGGAGGAGGAGGGTAGTGTTGTGGAGGAGGAGGAGGGTAGTGTTGTAGAGGAGGAGGGTAGTGTTGTGGAGGAAGAAGAGGAGGGTAGTGTTGTGGAGAAGGAAGAGGAGGCAAGTATAGTGGTGGAGGAAGAAGAGGGTAGTGTTGTGGAGGAGAAGGAGTTGGAGGAGGGTAGTGTTGTGGAGGATTAGGAGGAAGAGGAGGGTAGTGTTGTGGAGGAGGAGGAGGAGGGTAGTGTTGTGGAGGAGGAGGAGGAGGGTAGTGTTGTGGAGGAGGAGGAGGAGGGTAGTGTTGTGGAGGAGGAGGGTAGTGTTGTGGAGGAGGAGGAAGGTAGCGTAGTGGAGGAGGAGTAGGAGGGTACTGTTGTGGAGGAGGAGGAGCGTAGGGTTGTGGAGGATGAAGAGGAGGGTAGTGTTGTGGAGGAGAAAGAGGAGAGGAGTGTTGTGGAGAAGAAAGAGGAGAGGAGTGTTGTGGAGAAGGAAGAGGAGGGAAGTGTTGTGGGGGAGGAAAAGGATGGTAGTGTTGTGGAGGAGGAAGAGGAGGGTAGTGTTGTGGAGGAGGAAGAGGAGGGTAGTGATGTGGAGGAGGAGGAAGAGGAGGGTTGTGTTGTGGAGAAGGAAGAGGAGGGGAGTGTTTTGGAAGATGAAGAGGAGGGTAGTGTTGTGGAGGAGTACGAGGAGGGTAGTGTTGTGGTGGAGGACGATGAGGGTAGTGTTGTGGAAGAGGAAGAGGAGGGTAGTGATGTGGAGGAGGATGAGGAGGGTAGTGTTGTGAAGGAGGAAGAGGAGGGAAGTGTGTCGGAGTAGGAAGAGGAGGATAGTGTTGTGGTGAAGGAGAAGGAGGAGGAGGGTTGTGTTGTGGAGGAGGATGAGGAGGGTAGTGTTGTGAAGGAGGAAGAGGAGGGAAGTGTGTCGGAGTAGGAAGAGGAGGATAGTGTTGTGGTGAAGGAGGAGGAGGAGGAGGGTTGTGTTGTTGAGAAGGAAGAGGAGGGTACTGTTTTAAAGGATGAAGAGGAGGGTAGTGTTGTGGAGGATGAAGTGGAGGGTAGTGTTGTGGAGGAAGAGGAGGAGAAGGGTAGTGTTGTGGAGGAGGAGGAGGAAGAAGAGGGTAGTGTTATGGAGGAGGCGGAAGAGGAGGGTTGTGTTGTGGAGTAGGAAGAGGAGAGGAGTGTTGTGGAAGAAGAAGAGGAGGGTAGTGTTGTGGTGAAGGAAGAGGAGGGGAGTGTTGTGGAGGAAGAAGAGGAGGGTAGTGTTGTGGAGAAGGAAGAGGAGGGTAGGGTTGTGGAGGAGGAGGAGGGTAGGGTAGTGGAGGAGAAAGAGGAGGGTTGTGTTGTGGAGGAAGAAGAGGAGAGGAGTGTTGTGGAGAAGGAAGAGGAGGGAAGAGTTGTGGATGAAGAAGAGGAGTGTAGTGTTGTGGAGGAAGAGGAGGAGGGAAGTGTTGTGGAGGAGGAAGAGGAGGGTAGTGTTGTGGAGGAGGAAGAGGAGGAAAGTGTTGTGGAAGAAGGAAGAGGAGGGTAGTGTTTTGGTTTGAGGAAGAGGAGGGTAGTGTTTTGGTTTGAGGAAGAGGAGGTTAGTGTTGTAGTGGAGGAGGAGGAGGAGGAGGGTAGTGTTGTTGAGGAGGAAGAGGAGGGGAGTGTTGTGGAAGAAGGAAGAGGAGGGTAATGTTGCGGAGGAGGAAGAAGAGGGTAGTGTTGTGGAGGAGGAGGAGGAGGAGGAGGGAAGTGTTGTGGAGGAGGAGGAGGAGTGGGTGGTAGTGTTTTGGAGGAGGAAGAGGAGGGAATTGTTGTGGAGAAGGAAGAGAAGGGGTGTGGAGGTGGAAGGGGAGGGAAGTGGTGTGGAGGAGGAAGGGGAGGGTAGTGTTGTGGAGGAGGAAGCGGAGGGTAGTGTTGTTGAGGTGGAAGGTAGTGTTGTGGAAGAAGAAGAGGAGGGTAGTTTTGTGGAGGAGGAGGAAGAGGAGGGTAGTGTTGTGGAAGAAGAAGAGGAGAGTAGTGTTGTGGAGGAGGAGGAAGGTAGTGTTGTGGAGGAGGAAGAGGAGGGAAGTGTTGTGGAGAAGGAAGAGGAGGGAAGTAGTGTGGAGGAGGAAGGGGAGGGTAGTGTTGTGGAGAAGGAAGAGGAGGGTAGTGTTGTGGAGTAGGAAGAGAAGGGTAGTGTTGTGGAGGAGGAAGGTAGTGTTGTGGAAGAAGAGGAGGAGGGTAGTTTTGTGGAGGAGGAGGAAGAGGAGGGTAGTGTTGTGGAGAAGGAAGAGGAGGGTAGTGTTGTGGAGGAGGAAGGGAGTGTTGTGGAAGAAGAAGAGGAGGGTAGTTTTGTGGAGGAGGAGGAAGAGGAGGGTAGTGTTGTGGAGAAGGAAGAGGAGGGTAGTGTTGTAGAAGAGGAAGAGGAGGGTAGTGTTGTGGAGGAAGAGGAGGGTTGTGTTGTGGAGAAGGAAGAGGAGAGGAGTGTTGTGGAAGAAGAAGAGGAGGGTAGTGTTGTGGAGGAGTACGAGGAGGGTAGTATTGTGGAGGAGGAAGAGCAGGGAAGTGTTGTGGAGGAGGAAGAGGAGGGTAGTGTTGTGGTGGAGGACGAGGAGGGTAGTGTTGTGGAAGAGGAAGAGGAGGGTAGTGATGTGGATTAGGAAGAGGAGGGTAGTGATGTGGAGGAGGAAGAGGAGGGTAGTGTTGTGAAGGAGGAAGAGGAGGGAAGTGTGTCGGAGGAGGAAGAGGAGGATAGTGTTGTGGTGAAGGAGGAAGAGGAGGAGGGTTGTGTTGTGGAGGAGGAAGAGGAGGGTTGTGTTGAGGAGAAGGAAGAAGAGAGTAGTGTTGTGGAGGAGAAGGAGGAGGAGGGTAGTGTTGTTGAGAAGGAAGAGGAGGGTACTGTTTTAAAGGATGAAGAGGAGGGTAGTGTTGTCGAGGATGAAGTGGAGGGTAGTGTTGTGGAGGAGGAGGAGGAGAAGGGTAGTGTTGTGGAGGAGGAGGAGGAAGAGGGTAGTGTTATGGAGGAGGAGGAAGAGGAGGGTAGTGTTGTCGAGGAAGAAGAGGAGGGTAGTGTTGTGGAGAACTAAGTGGAGGGTAGTGTTGTGGAGATTGAGGAGGGTAGGGTTGTGGAGTAAGAGGAGGAGGGTAGTGTTATGGAGGAAGAGTTGGAGGGTAGTGTTGTGGAGAAGGAAGAGGAGGGAAGTGTTGTGGAGGAGGAGGAGGAGGAGGGTAGGGTTTTGGAGAAGGAAGAGGAGGGTAGTGTTGTGGATGAAGAAGAGGAAGGGTGTGTTTTGGAGAAGGAAGAGGGAAGTGTTGTGGACGAGGAAGAGGAGGGAAGAGTTGTAGAGGAGAAAGAGGAGGGGGTGGCTAGTGTTGTGGAAGAAGAAGAGGAGGATAGTGTTGTGGCGGAGGAGGAGGATGGTAGTGTAGTGGAGGAGGAAGAGTAGGGAAGTGTTGTATAGGAGGAAGAGGAGGAGGAGGGTAGTGTTGTGGTGGAGGAAGAGAAGAGTAGTGTTGTGGAGGAAGAGGAGGAGGGAAATGTTGTGGAGGAGGAAGAGGATTGTAGTGTTGGGGTGGAGGAGACGGAGGGTAGTGTTTTGGTTTGAGGAAGAGGAGGTTAGTGTTGTAGTGGAGGAGGAGGAGGGTAGTGTTGTTGAGGAGGAAGTGGAGTGTAGTGTTGTGAAAGAGGAGGAGGAGGAGGAGGAGGGTAGTGTTGTGGAGGAGGCAGAAGAGGGAAGTGTTGTGCAGAAGGAAGAGGAGGGTAGTGTTTTGGTGGAGGAAGAGGAGGATAGTGTGGTGGAGGAGGAAGAGGAGGGCAGTGCTGTGGAGGAGGAAGAGGAGGGGAGTGTTGTGAAAGAGGAGGAGGAGGAGGAGGGAAGTGTTGTGGAAGAAGGAAGAGGAGGGTAGTGTTGTGGAGGAGGAGGAGGAGGGTAGTGTTGTGAAAGAGGAGGAGGAGGAGGAGGAGGGTAGTGTTGTGGAGGAAGAAGAGGAGGGGAGTGTTGTGGAAGAAGGAAGAGGAGGGTAGTGTTGTGGATGAGGAAGAGGAGGGTAGTGTAGTGGAGGAGGAGGAGGAGGAGGGTAGTGTTGTGGAGGGAGAAGAGGAGGGTAGCGTTGTGGAGAAGGAAAAGGAGAGTAGTTTTGTGGAAGAAGAAAGAGGAGGGTAGTTTTGTGGAGGAGAAAGAGGAGGGTAGTGTTGTGGAGGAGGAAGAGGAGGGTAGTGTTGTGGAGGTGGAGGAGGAGGAGGAGGGTAGTGTTGTGGAGGAGGAAGAGGAGGGTAGTGTTGTGGAGGAGGAGGAGGGTAGTGTTGTGGAGGAGGAAGAGGAGGGTAGTGTAGTGGAGGAGGAGGAGGAGGGTAGTGTTGTGGAGGAGGAAGAGGAGGGTAGTGTTGTGGAGAAGGAAGAGGAGGGTAGTGTTGTGGAGGAGGAAGTGGAGGGTAGTGTTGTGGAGAAGGAAGAGGAGGGCAGTTGTGTGGAGGAGGAAGAGGAGGGTAGTGTTTTGGAGAAGGAAGAGGAGGGAAGTGTTGTGGAGGAGGAAGATTAGGGTAATGTTGTGGAGGAGGAAGAATAGGGTAGTGTTGTGGAGGAGGAGGAGGAGGATGGTAGTGTTGTGGAGGAGGAAGAGGAGGGTAGTGTTGTGGAGGAGAAAGAGGAGGGTAGTGTTGTGGAGGAGGAGGATGGTAGTGTTGTGGAGGAGGAAGAGGAGGGTAGAGTTGAGGAGGTTTTAAGAGGAGGGTAGTGTTGTGGAGGAGGAAGAGGAGGGTAGTGTTGTAGAGGAGAAGGAGGGTAGTGTTGTAGAGGAGGAGGAGGGTAGTGTTGTGGAGGAGGAGGAGGGTAGTGTTGTAGAGGAGGAGGAGGGTAGTGTTGTGGAGGAAGAAGAGGAGGGTAGTGTTGTGGAGAAGGAAGAGGAGGTAAGTATAGTGGTGGAGGAAGAAGAGGGTAGTGTTGTGGAGGAGGAGGAGTTGGAGGAGGGTAGTGTTGTGGAGGATTAGGAGGAAGAGGAGGGTAGAGTTGTGGAGGAGGAGGAGGAGGGTAGTGTTGTGGAGGAGGAGGAGGAGGGTAGTGTTGTGGAGGAGGAGGGTAGTGTTGTGGAGGAGGAGGAGGAAGGAAGCGTAGTGGAGGAGTAGGAGGGTACTGTTGTGGAGGAAGAAGAGGAGGGTAGTGTTGTGGAGAAGGAAGAGGAGGTAAGTATAGTGGTGGAGGAAGAAGAGGGTAGTGTTGTGGAGGAGGAGGAGTTGGAGGAGGGTAGTGTTGTGGAGGATTAGGAGGAAGAGGAGGGTAGTGTTGTGGAGGAGGAGGAGGAGGGTAGTGTTGTGGAGGAGGAAGAGGAGGGTAGTGTTGTGGAGGAGGAGGGTAGTGTTGTGCAGGAGGAGGAGGAGGGAAGTGTTGTGGAGGAGGAAGAGGAGGGTAGTGTTGTGGAGGAGGAAGAGTAGGGTAGTTTTGTGGAGGAGGAAGAGGAGGGTAGTCTTGTGGAGGAGGAAGAGGAGGGTAGCCTTGTGGAGGAGTAAGAGGAGGATAGTTTTTTTTTGAGGAGGAAGAAAAGGGTAGTGCTGTGGAGGAGGAAGAGGAGGGCAGAGTTGTGGAGGAGGAAGAGGAGGGTAGTGCTGTGGAGGAGGAAGGAGGGTAGTGCTGTGGAAGAGGAAGAGGAGGGTAGTGCTGTGGAGGAGGAAGAGGAGGGTAGTGCTGTGGAGGAAGAAGAGGAGAGTAGTGTTGTGGAGGAGGAAGAGGAGGGTAGTAATGTAGAGGACAAAGAAGAGAGTAGTGTTGTAGAGGAGGAAGAGAGAGTAGTGTTGTAAAGGAGAAAGTGGAGGGTAGTGTTGTAGAGGAGGAAGGAGGGTAGTGCTGTGGAGGAGGAAGAGGAGGGTAGTACTGTGGAGGAGGAAGAGGAGGGTAGTGCTGTGGAGGAGGAAGAGGAGGGTAGTGCTGTGGAGGAGGAAGAGGAGGGTAGTGCTGTGGAGGAGGAAGAGGAGGGTAGTGCTGTGGAGGAGGAAGAAGAGGGTAGTGTTGTGGAGGAGGAAGAGGAGGGTAGTGTTGTCGAGGAGGAGGGTAGTGTCGAGGAGGAGGAGGAGGAGGAGGAGGAGGGAAGTGTTGTGGAGGAGGAGGAGGTGGGTAGTGTTGTGGAGGAGGAGGAGGAGGGTAGTGTTGTGGAGGAGGAGGAGGAGGGAAGTGTTGTGGAGGAGGAAGAGTAGGATAGTTTTGTAGAGGAGGAAGAGGAGAGTTGTGTTGTAGAGGAGTAAGAGAATAGTCGTGTAAAAGAGGAAGAGGAGGGTAGTGCTGTAGAGGAGGAGGAGGACGGTAGTGTTGTGGAGGAGGAGGAGGTGGGTAGTGTTGTGGAGGACGAGGAGGAGGGTAGTGTTGTGGAGTAGGAAGAGGAAGGTAGTGTTGTAGAGGAGGAAGAGGAGGGTAGTAATGCAAATGAGGAAGATTAGAGTAGTGTTGTAGAGGAGGAAGAGGAGCGTAGTATTGTAGAGGAGGAAGAGTAGGGTAGTGTTGTGGAGGAAGAGGAGGAGGGTAGTTTTGTGGAGGAGGAAGAGGAGGGTAGTGTTGTGGAGGAGGAGGAGGAGGGTAGTGTTGAGGAGGAGAAAGAGGAGAGTAGTGTTGTAGAGGAGGAAGAGGAGGGTAGTAATGTAGAGGAGGAAGAGGAGAGTAGTGTTGTAGAGGAGGAAGAGGAGAGTAGTGTTTTAAAGGAGAAAGCGGAGGGTAGTGTTGTAGAGGAGGAAGAGTAGGGTTGTGTTGTGGAGGAGGAAGAGTAGGGTAGTGTTGTGGAGGAAGAGGAGTGTAGTGATGTGGAGGAAGAAGAAGAGGGTAGTGTTGTGGAGGAGGAGGAGGATGGTAGTGTTGTGGAGGAGGAAGAGGAGGGTAGTGTTGTTGAGGAGGAAGAGGAGGGTAGTTTTGTGGAGAAGGAAGAGGAGGGTAGTGTTGTTGAGGAGGAAGAGGAGGGTAGTTTTGTGGAGAAGGAAGAGGAGGGTAGTGTTGTGGAGCAGGAAGAAGAGGGTAGTGTTGTGGAGGAAGAGGAGGAGGGAAGTGTTGTGGAGGAGGAAGAGGAAGGTAATGTTGTGGAGGAGGAGGATTAGGAGGAGGGTAGTGTTGTGGAGGAGGAGAAGGAGGAGGAGGAGGAGTAGGGAGGTAGTGTTGTGGAGGAGGAAGAGTAGGGATGTTTTGAAGAGGAGGAAGAGGAGAGTATTGCTGTGGAGGACGAAGAGGAGGGTAGTGTTGTGGAGGAGAAAGAGGAGGGTAGTGTTGTGAAAGAGGAAGAGGAGGGTAGTGTTGTGGAGGAGGAGGAGGAGGAGGAGGAGGAGGAGGAGGAGGAGGGTAGTGTTGTGGAGGAAGAAGAGGAGGATAGTGTTGTGGTGGAGGAGAGGGAGGAGGGTAGTGTCGTGGAAGAGGAAGAGGAGGGTAGTATTGTGGAGGAGGAAGAAGAGGGTAGTGTTGTGGAGGAGGAAGAGGGTAGTGTTGTGAAAGTTGTGAATGAGGAAGAGGAGGGTAGTGTTTTGGAGGAGGAGGAGGAGGAGGAGGAAGAGGGTAGTGTTGTGGAGGAAGAAGAGGAGGATAGTGTTGTGGTGGAGGAGAAGGAGGAGGGTAGTGTCGTGGAAGAGGAAGAGGAGGGTAGTATTGTGGAGGAGGAAGAGGAGGGTAGTGTTGTGGAGAAGGAAGAAGAGGGTAGTGTTGTGGAGGAGTAAGAGTAGGGTCGTGTTGTTGAGGAAGAACAGGAGGATAGTGTTGTGGTGGAGGAGGAGAAGTAGGAGGGTAGTGTTTTGGAAGATCAAGAGGAGGGTAGTGTTGTGGAGGAGGAAGAGGAGGGTAGTGTTGTAGAGGAGGAAAGGGCGGGTAGTGTTGTGGAGGAGGAGGAGGAGGGTAGTGTTGTGGAGGAGGAGGAGGAGGAGGAGGGTAGTTTTGTGGAAGAGGAAGAGGAGAGTAGTTTTGTGGAGAAGGAAGAGGAGGGTAGTGTTGTGGAGGAGGAAGATGAGGGCAGTTTTGTGGAGGAAGAGGAGGAGGGAAGTGTTGTGGAGGAGGAAGAGGCGGGAAGTGGTATGGATGAGGAAGAGGAGGGTAGTGTTTTGGAGGAGGACGAGGAGGGTAGTTTTGTGGAGGAGGAAGAGGAGGGGGTAGTGTTGTGGAGGAGGAAGACGAGGGTAGTGTTGTGGAGGAGGAAGAGGAGGCTAGTGTTGTGGAGGAGGAAGAGGAGGGTAGCGTTTTGTAGGTGGAAGAGGAGGGTAGTGCTATGGAAGAGGAAGAGGAGGGTAGTTTTGTGGAGGAGGAAGAGGAGGGTAGTTTTGTGGAGAAGGAAGAGGAGGGTAGTGTTGTTGAGGAGGAAGAGGAGGGTAGTTTTGTGGAGAAGGAAGAGGAGGGTAGTGTTGTGGAGAAGGAAGAGGAGGGGAGTGTTGTGGAGGAAGAGGAGGAGAGAAGTGTTGTGGAGGAGGAAGAGGAAGGTAGTGTTGTGGAGGAGGAGGAAGAGGAGGAGGGTAGTGTTGTGGAGGAGGAGGAGGAGGAGGAGGGTAGTGTTGTGGAGGAGGAAGAGGATGGTAGTGTTGTGGAGGAGGAAGAGGAGGGTAGTGTTGTTGAGGAGGAGTAGGAGGGTAGTGTTGTGGAGGAGGAAGAGTAGGGATGTTTTGAAGAGGAGGAAGTGGAGGGTATTGCTGTGGAGGACGAAGAGGAGGGTAGTGTTGTAGAGGAAGAGGAGGGTTGTGTTGTGGAGGAGAAGGAGAAGGGTAGTGTTGTGGAGGAGAAAGAGGAGGGTAGTGTTGTGAAAGAGGAAGAGGAGGGTAGTGTTGTGGAGGAGGAGAAGGAGGGTAGTGTTGTGGAGGAAGAACAGGAGGATAGTGTTGTGGTGGAGGAGGAGAAGGAGGAGGGTAGTGTTGTGGAAGAGGAAGAGGAGGGTAGTGTTGTGGAGGAGGAAGAGGAGGGTAGTGTTGTGGAGAAGGAAGAAGAGGGTAGTGTTGAGGAGGAGGAAGAGGAGGGAAGTGTTGTGGTGGATGAAAAGGAAGGAATTATTGTGGAGATGGAAGAGGAGGGTAGTGTTGTCGAGAATGAAGAGGAGGGTAGTGTTGTGGAGAAGGAAGAGGAGGGTAGTGTTGTGGAGAATGAAGAGGAGGGTAGTGTTGTGGAGAAGGATGAGGAGGGTAGTGATGTGGAGAAGGAAGAGGAGGGTAGTGCTGTGGAGGAGGAAGAGGAGGGAAGTGTTGTGGAGAAGGATGAGGAGGGAAGTGTTGTGGAGAAGGAAGAGGAGGGTAGTGTTGTTGAGGAGGAAGAGGAGGGTAGTGTTGTGGTGAAGGAAGAGGAGAGTAGTCTTGCGGAGGAGGAAGAATAGGGTAGTGTTAAGGAGTATGATGAGGAGGGTAGTGTTGTGGAGGAGGAAGAGGAGGGTTGTGTTGTGGAGGATGAAGAGGAGGGTAGTGTTGTGGGGGATTAGGAGGAAGAGGAGGGTAGTGTTGTGGGGGATTAGGAGGAAGAGGAGGGTAGTGTTGTGGAGGAGGAGGAGGGTAGTGTTGTGGAGGAGGAGTAGGAGGGTAGTGTTGTGGAGGAGGAAGAGGAGAGGAGTGTTGTGGAGAAGATAGAGGAGAGGAGTGTTGTGGAGAAGGAAGAGGAGGGAAGTGTTGTGGAAGAGTAAGAGGAGGATACTGCTGTACAGGAGGAGGAGGAGGAGGGGGTGGGTAGTGTTGTGGAGGAGGAAGAAGAGGGGAGTGTTGTGGAGGAGGAAGAAGAGGGGAGTGTTGTGGAAGAAGAAGAGGAGGGTAGTGTTGTATAGGAGGAGGAGGAGGGGGTGGGTAGTGTTGTGGAGGAGGAGGAGGAGGGAAGTGTTGTGGAGAAGGAAGAAGAGGGTCGTGTTGTGGAGGAGGAGGAGGAAGGTTGTGTTGTGGAGAAGGAAGAGGAGGGTCGTGTTGTGGAGGAGGAGGAGGAGGAGGGTAGTGTTGTGGAAGAAGAAGTTTTCCTTGAGCAACTACGGTGCTTCACCCTTCTGCTAGGGTCCTCCACAGCTCTCCTGGCTGCTACACCATGAAGTTCCCTAGAACAACTGTGGTGCTTCACCACCTCTACAGAAGCACGTGATACTCCTCTTCACTGCTCCTCACAGCTCGAGGTCCTCTCCTCCACTACCTTGGAGTCTCATCAACTACTCTCTCTGTGCTGGCTTCGGAGTTCTCAGCAACTTCTTCCCCAAAGACAAACCTGCAACCCATCGACACTCCAATAAAAATGATTCCCCTTTTAACACATAAACAAAAATAATCACACAATGTTTGCCTCCAACTTCTATCTGTCCTCTACGTACTGTGAGAGTGGACTCCCCCGTTGGGCGGGACCATGCTCCACCTCGCCCGGCGGGCCTCCACACTTTCCTCCTCAGCCACTCAGCCAGTTGGCTTCAAGCGGTCGCGCTGGTCGTCCCTCCAGCTGTCTCTCATCTCCTCTTATTTAGGCTTCCTGCCTTACCAAAACATTTCTAACTCATCAATAAACATTGCTACTGTCGCTGGGCACACGACCAACTACAAGCAATCACTATGAACTGGCTTAAATCGTGCTTACGACATATTATCTCGTCGAGGGCGCCCCTCCCGCTGACGGAGCCTGGTCAGGGCGATTCCACAGCCCACAATAATGCCTCTGGGCGGCTTAATACTCTCCTCGCCGTCCAGAACTTGAGACCACAACGTTCTCAGCTCAATTCCACAGCTGGCACGTCTGCACACTTCTCTTCTCTTGGAGATATATCACTAGGGGTTCCTTCCTGACGGGAGCTCAAACGGAGCACTGCTTTCCCCCTGCGATGTCTGGCCTCAAGTGAGGTCAAAGCCCTAAAGAAGCGAGCCTCACGCCTCCAGCAAAATATCCACATCTCCTAACCAGTCATTTATCTATTTCCTTATGTACTGCCCATAATCTCAAATTGTTCATTAAATCCAACAAACTATTTTACATCTGTGTTATCGCCTCTATATTTCCTATACTTTCTAGTTAGGTCAGGCTTGTTGAAAAACTCTCATGGGGGGAGACTCGTTTCTCCTGTAGGCTGAGATCATAAAACATTCCCCTCCCCTTATTTTTGAGAGTTATTCCAGTGGTAAAGCTCGGGATAATACATCCGCCACCACACTGTCTCGTTCTTCAACCGATTTGTTCGACCGGTTGATCTGCTTACGTACTCCCTTAGGAGTCTACAATTAGTTCGTTGCTCCTTGCAACATCTGGCTCACAACTCGCCAGAAACAGGATCTTCTCACAAACGATCTGACCTCTCTGGCACCTCTTGGCTAGGCTGTCCTCCTTGGACGCCTGCACTCCATCAGTCCACTCTACTTACTGTCACCACCCTCCGTTTCCTCGTCTTCTTCTCTTTACGTCCAGAGTCAGACATCTACTGCCTGTACCTCCTCTGTCGTCTTCACACTTCCGTCTACTGCCATTATACTTCCGTCTCCTGTCATCATACTTCACTCCCTCGTCTTCACTGACGATCCTCCCTTTCGTCTCCTCATTTATCCGAGACCTCATCCTGTTTGACTTCCATCGAGTCCTCGGCTTTCTTCTATTCCTCCATGCTTGTATCATCATCCTCTTCCCACACCTCTCACCTCTATACAACTCCCTTTTTTCTTCTTCAACTCTTCTTCGTTCCCTAAAAGTTTCTTCGAGCACTGTCTTACAGCCAACAGCACTCGACCGTACATGTCGCTTTACCTCTCCTAAGGTGCTCGTAAGCATCTCTCCACACATACTGTCTCTTCTTCTTTCATTTCCTTGGCTATTACTTTTCTTCACTATCTCTCCTCTACGTTTTCTGTGAAACATGTCAACGCCTGACATCTCCCACAACTTAACTCTTCTATCCGAATGCCTCTGTGCTCGTGGACAACTTGACGCTCTACTCCCGTCCTCAGTCTGTCCACATCTTTCCTTATTCCTACTCAGCACAGTTGCATTCACCTTCCGACTCTTAATTTCAACAGTCTAGGTTCTACTCAGGATCGCTCTCTTCACATGACTCTTCTTCGGCTGGGCCATCTTCACTTTTGACCTCACCGAGACTCCTGGGCTGGACCTTCATCAAACAGCCATGCTATATCTACGTCGATATCTTCTACCGGTTTAATCGACACTGTCTCATCTTCTCCAGCGTCTTCCTTGTCGGCCACCTCTGCCTTCATCACTACCGAGACAGGGTACTCAATGGCTTGGCGGTCTCCTGACGCATCTCCTCGGATGTCAGTCAGGTTCACACTCTCGGGGGAGGAGGAGGGTAGTTGGATGTTGGGGAGGCGGAAGAGGAGGGTAGTGTTGTGGAGGAGGAAGAAGAGAGTAGTGCTGTGGAGAAGGATGAAGAGGGTAGTGTTGTGGAGAAGGAAGAGGAGGGTAGTGATGTGGATGAGGAAGAGGAGGAGGGTAGTGTTGTGGAGGAAGTGGAGGGTAGTGTTGTTAATGAGGAGGAGGGTAGTGTTGTGGAGAAGCAAGAGGAGGGAAGTGTTGTGGAAGGAAGAGGAGGGTACTGTGTTCTAGGAGGATGAGGAGGGGAGTGTTTTGGAGAAGGAAGAGGAGGGTAGTGTTGTGGTGGACAAGTAGGATAGACCAAGGAAGCAACACTGACCCTTTCACCAACACAGTAGACAAGGGAGACAACACTGACCCTCTCACCAACACAGTAGGCCAGGGAGACAACACTCACCCTCTCACCAACACAGTAGGCCAGGGAGACAACACTCACCCTCTCACCAACACAGTAGGCCAGGGAGACAACACTGACCCTCTCACCAACACAGTAGGCCAGGGAGGCAACACTCACCCTCTCACCAACACAGTAGGCCAGGGAGACAACACTGACCCTCTCACCAACAAAGTAGGCCAGGGAGACAACACTCACCCTCTCACCAACACAGTAGGCCAGGGAGGCAACACTCACCCTCTCACCAACACAGTAGGCCAGGGAGGCAACACTGACCCTCTCACCAACACAGTAGGCCAGGGTGACAACACTGACCCTCTCACCGACACAGTAGGCCAGGGAGGCAACACTCACCCTCTCACCAACACAGTAGACCAAGGAAGCAACACTGACCCTTTCACCGACACAGTAGGCCAGGGAGACAACACTGACCCTCTCACCAACACAGTAGGCCAGGGAGGCAACACTCACCCTCTCACCAACACAGTAGACCAAGGAAGCAACACTGACCCTTTCACCGACACAGTAGGCCAGGGAGACAACACTGACCCTCTCACCAACACAGTAGGCCAGGGAGGCAATACAGTAGGCCAGGGAGGCAACACTCACCCTCTCTCCAACACAGTAGGCCAGGGAGGCAACACTCACCCTCTCACCAACACAGTAGGCCAGGGTGACAACACTCACCCTCTCACCAACACAGTAGGCCAGGGTGACAACACTCTCCCTCTCACCAACACAGTAGGCCAGGGAGGCAACACTCGCCCTCTCACCAACACAGTAGGCCAGGGTGTCGGAAAATCCGACACCATTTAATAATCATACAGATAATAGCTGTATTGTACCAACAAGTTACCCATAGAAAACGAAACTTGTAGTGGAATTACCGTCTATAGAAAACGGGATATCATCACCACATACTATTATATTCTCCACCTATTATGGTGGGAATTATTCTTAAATACATTAGTCTTTGGACTTTACCATCATAAAACCATCTTATATAAATTAACTTAATTATCAATATTAAAGTAGAGTAAATGTGACCCTTCTATCACGTTCTGAAATCTGGACAATGTAAGCCAGGCGTCAGAGTGAGGAGGAAGGGGCAGCCATTGTTGTTTATACGAGACCAGAGGCTCACACGGGAGCAAATTCGGCTCCTGTTAATTTTACTTGGACGTAGTGTTATGGAACCCAAAGGTGTACCATTTTCAACACGCTGTCTACAATTCAAGTTAAGTGTTCTTTCCGAAACCCATTATCTATCATTAGTGGCCATTAATGTCATTGGGTAGGGTTAGCTGGTTAGAACGCGAAATCACCTCATACTAAAGGTAATTAAGCCAGGTCTTCATTGTTCCATGCACTGTATAGTGTTTTCTCTGATATAGCTTGTCATATATAGGATTCTGGCTTCTCAGCTAGCGCACTTTTGACAGGTCAAGACGAGGATGCAAGATTTTGTGCACCAGTTACTGGGTGATAGAAGCTACCTCAAAGAGGATAATTTGGTGTCTACACCCTAGTTATACCTGGTGGACTAGCCTGCTGTACTATAAGATAAGGAACCTCTTCAATGTATGTAGTTAATTCTGTAGTTTGATTGGCTGCATACATATAAATATAAACCCCCCCTAATGTGTAGAGGATCGATTTGTGAGATTAAGAGATTATTGCAGAAATACAGTCCACTTAACATTATACAAATTGCTATCGAAGTATATAAATTAACGTAAATATAAATTCATATAAATTAAATAAATATAAATCTCACAGGTCGGTTCCCACATTATTTGGTCCTTCGAACCGGATTATTCGGTCCTATGAACCCACATTTGGTCATCTTAGTACCGGATGAACCAGTTAACCAGTGGATTCATTAAATATACTAGTGCAGTGTTATTTAAACAAGGCCAGCCAGACAAAGACAGCGGCGAAGCCTCGTGGGAGCTCAGGAGCCTCCCTCAGCCCAGATCAGCTTCGTCAGCGGTTTCATGTACACCCACAGATTTGGTGGCGTGTTATTCTGTGAAATGACAGCGCTAATATAGAAGGCAGCCAAATTAGTGGCTGTGTCCTCGCAAGATTGTTCACGGATTTTGTGGTGTTAAATTTCGCGAGAGATTATCTACGAATTTTGTGGAGTTTATTTCGCGAGGTCACTAATAATATTTAATACTTCATAGAGGCTAATTAAGAGGCTATTATCAATAATTGTGTATATTATTTCTCAAAATAGAGAATTATTTAATATATATTGCACCAGTGATCACAGTATAATATTTACTAATTGCCAACCCACAACAGGGTAGGATAAAACCACTGACTAGTTGAACTATTATCGTTCATCCTAGTCCCATTATTACCATAGTCAGTTGTACTATATTGATCAACCTAACACCATTAATGAATGGTCCAGACCCTATTTTGGGTGTAATTTTTATCAACTCGAGTTGAGTTGTATATATAATAATTTACTTATGATCATTACACCTTTGAGTGATTAATTAGTGTCTCTACCATCCTAGGGTGATATTGAAGAGCTAACCTAAAGGTACTCCAAATCAATCTAGACAATATAATTCAACACCAAAGTGGAACAGTGGCAGTGTGGGCGTATATGCAGTGGGACCCTCCAAGCCTATAGTTACTGTCACCCAAGAACGTGACACCAAAGGGTACTGGAAGCTATGGAACATGTTTGTTCTGCAATGAGAAACATTCAATGTACCACTGCCCTAATTTCCCTGATAGTGACGCCCGTGTTGAGCGACTCAAAGATTTGCAACATTGCACGAGGTGCCTCAGGAAACATAACATCAAGGATTGTGATACCCAATTACACACCTGTAATAGGTGTAACAAAGGTCAGCACCATGCAGCATTGTGCAGAGACACCAAAATAACGTATTCAAGACCCAAGGTGGAAGATAGCATTCCCACCACAGTACAGTACTGCAAGGTGCAACAAACAAAGAGTGTCCAATCGGCAAAGTCTAAAGGTAATACGACTTTGCCTACTGCCCAAATTACCATCCTGAATAAGAGGGCCAAGGTCCATACCCATGGGTTGTTTGACCAAGGATCCCAGAGAACATATATCACTAAAAAGTTGGCAGATGAACTACAATTAAGGCCTGTAGCCCAGATGTCATTCAACATCTCAGGGTTTGTAACAGATGCAGGACCTCAAGTCTACCAGGTGGTACAACCATCAGTACGCTTAGGCAGGTACGTCTGTCGAGTACAAGCCATTGTGGTGGACAAAATACCAGTAGACCTACAAGTTCAAGGTCTGAGAGCAACAGCCAAATTCCTGAGAAATAGAGGAATAAAATTGGCAGATAATATTAAGTCTGATCACCTCACCGACTTCGGTCTCCTTGTAGGGACAGACTATTGCCATCGATTCATCGGTAGCCCTACTAAATATCAGGGTATAACCATGTTAAACTCTGCAGGAGGTAAATTACTCTCAGGCCCAGTATCAAGCCTGAGGAGACCAATGCCTGCAGATAAACAATACCAGTAGAAATCTGAATTTGTCAGCTGATTATATTTCTCCAGTAGCATTATACTAAGGAGATTACAGCTGACTATAGTAACAGAGGTTGATGTTAGTATCATCATTTAAAGCTGGAGATGATTTCATGAGGCCTCAGTGGCAAATCAGTGAACAGTAGCCTAAAACAGCTACAAGTCACTGCGACCAATGTCACTGAACCCACTGCAGTCTCAGAACCATACTTTACTTTAATGATGAGCTATTCAATCTTCTGAATCAATTAACTAAATTAAACCCCAATAAATCTGATGACTGATTTGATACATTTATTATTTAATCAAGATGTATTCCATGGGCCTCAGTGTTTATATATCAGTGACCAGTTACCTGAAGAAACTTCAAGTTATATCTAATGTCACTGATCTCACTGCAGTCCCTGAATCATACTTGACTGTAGTACTTGATCACATCCAGTCTTCTGGGTTAAATAATATGTAATTAGGCTTGAATATTAGCCTTTCAAGAGTTGACAGGGAAATGAAATTGCATTAGACTTCTAACCCCTGCAACTCTAGTACGGGACATCCGTCCTGTACGAACAGACACACAAATGTGTGATTACAAACTACTAACATCAAATTAATGTAATAATTCGATGGAGGAGTATCGGTGTTCGTCTGTTCTAAATAGGACTTCGACCCGTGAGCAGCCCCCTGGGGAATTATGTCAGAAAATCCGACACCATTTAATAATCATACAGATAATAGCTGTATTGTACCAACAAGTTACCCATAGAAAACGTAACTTGTAGTGGAATTACCGTCTATAGAAAACGGGATATCATCACCACATACTATTATATTCTCCACCTATTATGGTGGGAATTATTCTTAAATACATTAGTCTTTGGACTTTACCATCATAAAACCATCTTATATAAATTAACTTAATTATCAATATTAAAGTAGAGTAAATGTGACCCTTCTATCACGTTCTGAAATCTGGACAATGTAAGCCAGGCGTCAGAGTGAGGAGGAAGGGGCAGCCATTGTTGTTTATACGAGACCAGAGGCTCACACGGGAGCAAATTCGGCTCCTGTTAATTTTACTTGGACGTAGTGTTATGGAACCCAAAGGTGTACCATTTTCAACACGCTGTCTACAATTCAAGTTAAGTGTTCTTTCCGAAACCCATTATCTATCATTAGTGGCCATTAATGTCATTGGGTAGGGTTAGCCTGTTAGAACGCGAAATCGCCTCATACTAAAGGTAATTAAGCCAGGTCTTCATTGTTCCATGTACTGTATAGTGTTTTCTCTGATATAGCTTGTCATATATAGGATTCTGGCTTCTCACCTAGCGCACTTTTGACAGGTCAAGACGAGGATGCAAGATTTTGTGCACCAGTTACTGGGTGATAGAAGCTACCTCAAAGAGGATAATTTGGTGTCTACACCCTAGTTATACCTGGTGGACTAGCCTGCTGTACTATAAGATAAGGAACCTCTGCAATGTATGTAGTTAATTCTGTAGTTTGATTGGCTGCATACATATAAATATAAACCCCCCCCTAATGTGTAGAGGATCGATTTGTGAGATTAAGAGATTATTGCAGAAATACAGTCCACTTAACATTATACAAATTGCTATCGAAGTATATAAATTAACGTAAATATAAATTCATATAAATTAAATAAATATAAATCTCACAGGTCGGTTCCCACACAGGGAGACAACACTCACCCTCTCACCAACACAGTAGGCCAGGGAGGCAACACTCGCCCTCTCACCAACACAGTAGGCCAGGGAGACAACACTCGCCCTCTCACCAACACAGTAGGCCAGGGAGGCAACACTCACCCTCTCACCAACACAGTAGGCCAGGGAGGCAACACTCACCCTCTCACCAACACAGTAGGCCAGGGTGACAACACTCTCCCTCTCACCAACACAGTAGGCCAGGGAGACAACACTCACTCTCTCACCAACACAGTAGGCCAGGGTGACAACACTCACCCTCTCACCAACACAGTAGGCCAGGGTGACAACACTCACCCTCTCACCAACACAGTAGGCCAGGGAGGCAACACTCACCCTCTCACCATCACAGTAGGCCAGGGTGACAACACTCACCCTCTCACCAACACAGTAGGCCAGGGTGACAACACTCACCCTCTCACCAACACAGTAGGCCAGGTGTGAGAGTTTGAGTTTGTAAACTTGTGAGAAGTTTTGGAATAAATTGAAATTGGTATAAGGAATTTTAGCTCGGAAAATTTCTAAGAACTTTCTTTATTCATTAACCTTTATTCCTGTCGTGATATTCAACTAGGTCGCCTGAGGAAGGACTTGCTTAGCTAACACACCAGTGTAGTAAACAGCTCATTCCTCACTTTGGGACCATGTATGAACATTTGACTAGGCGCGAGCAAACGCCGAGACCCCAATGAAAATTGAAATCCCCCCACTAGGCCGCTGACCTTAGCCAATCGCCGAAGCGAATCTAACGAGTAGGTCACGGGCTCTCACAACAATAATTTATTGTTGTGTGGTGCCGTATATTTGATACAAAGCTCAGAAAATTAGTCTCAATTTTATTAGTCGAGTGTGAAGAACATTCGCATAACAATAATAATGTGTGGGGATGTAACGAAAAGACAGTGTTAACCATAACAACTTAGTTTATTCAATAATGTACTAACTACTACAACAAAACAAAAAGAAATGTCAATAACGGTACTCGAAATCCTTCCTGTGACACTATCAATGACAGCTAGACACCAGCCCCTCGGACTGCATAATGA